>NW_017307382.1:167675-180934 GCF_000935625.1 Nanorana parkeri
TATGCTCCTTCCCTGTTTGTAGAATCGCCTTCCCTGTTTGGAGAAGCTCCTTCCCTGTTTGGAGAAGCTCCTTCCCTGTTTGGAGAAGCTCCTTCCCTGTTTGGAGAAGCTCCATCCCTGTTTGGAGAAGCTCCTTCCCTGTTTGGAGAAGCTCCTTCCCTGTTTGGAAAAGCTCCTTTCCATTTTAACTCTTCTACATATATTCATTACACCTTGTCTCAGTGAGGATTATACAATTTTTGAATCAAGGCTGTTTGGTTTCTGAATTGTGTGATTCTCCAGACAGACCTGCATGGAAAGCTGTACATGTTTTCTTTCAGTTTATAAGGGGTCTATTTATAAAACAATGTGAATATTCATCCAGTTAACCTGCATATACCTTATTCTGTGCGAGTTAACCAGCTGTTGTGAGAATGGGGCAAAAACGAATGTTCTTAGTGTCATTTCTCTTTTGTATAAATGTTTATCAGTAGGTATAGTCATAAAGAACAGAGTTAATAGGAGAAATACCGCAATATGGCCACATATGGAGCTGAGGATCCAAGGACATAAATACATGTTAGTAAGGAGATACACTGTTACAATTCATAAGAACGCTGGATAGAATGAGCATATGAATGTAACTATTGTGTCCCCGTATTATCAATGGTTACATTTATATGCTCATTCCATTCAGCGGTCTCTTAAATTGTAACAGTGTATCTCATCACTAGCCTGTACTTACTTCCTGTGATCCTCAGCTCCATCTAGTGGCCATAACATGGTACTTCTCCCATTCACTCTGTTCTTTATGGATATACCTAGTGAAGAACGTTCTACCAGAAGAACATTTGTTTTGCCCCATTCTCACAAAAGCTCATACCGTATAATGGTCCATCCAGCCATTAAGATACTTTGTATATCCAACAATGTAACCATATGAATGTACATTCTTAACAGTCTGTCATCTAATGTCTATGGGAATTTTACACTGGACTAGTAATATACGTTTGGCTACCTAACAGTGCTACATACACTTATATGGCTTATGCTGTTCTATTTATTGTGCCTTTAATGCTATTATACGTATTATGCTGACCTCATACCACCTCTGTTTTTCCATTCAACAGTTGCTGGATGTAGGGGATCTTGTGGTCATGGCTGGCATTATTGACCCTCATGTACATGTCAATGAGCCTGGACGCACGGACTGGGAAGGCTACCGGACTGCCACACTGGCTGCAGCTGCTGGAGGGATCACTGCTATTGTAGATATGCCACTGTATGCAATATACTATACATTGGCTATTTTTAGAGGGGATCACCCTTCTAGAGGGAGACTACTGGACTAGTGTTTTACAGATTTTGTTAGATGTAAATGTGTGTATGATCTGCTTTAAGGAAAAATGTCATAAGAAAAACTTGGATGCTGCCATTTCTGGATACTTTTTTCTGAGAATCTTAGCTGTCTGGGTGTCATGCTGATCCTCTGGCTTCAGTACGCTGAACCTATGCCCTGAAACACATATGCTAAAAAATCATTGCAGGCATTTTGTTTTACTTTCCTGGTCATTGACTCAAAGGACCAGGTCTGATGGGTTAGCCTAACAGCCAGGCAATAAGCTTAGTAACAGGTCAGCAGTAGCAGGCACAGCATTTCATTTATTGCTGGTTCACTATAACAAAGATCATTTTTATTAAGGTGTGTTAATCTTTATCTAAAGCCAAAACTTCAGTTTTCATTTTTGGTGAAGCTGGAGAGGATTGAAACAGTTTTCATTATTTTAAACATCTGTGTCTCATTAGGGAGATTTACCTTCACATTCTGATGTGTAAACTCAACATGAAGCGAGAGGACATCTTTACTATGTGAGACAAATCACCATTTGTCAGTTACCAGACAATTGTCATGGATGGAGTTGAGGAGCATAGGTCCTATGCACCTCAGCTCCATCTAGTGGCTATAAGGCTATAATGTGGTATTATCTTGCCTTCCTCCTCACAAGATGCTTTCAAAAGTACACTAAGCTGGCCATGCACAGCTCAGTGTACATTCTCTCGGCACACCTGGCTGACATTCGTGGGAAACTCATTCTCTGTGCAAAGAAGAATGAACTCCTATGCATATGCAGGGGAGTTACATCATCCTAACCTGGCCAATCAAGATGGGTAGAAATCAAGAACGTGGAAGAAGCTGAGAAGATATCGGCGCCAGTGAGAGAATTTGCTGACATTGCATCGCTGGAGTGGAGGTGAGTATTGGAGGATTTAGTTCAGCAAGGTGCTTGCACGCCCAGTGCAATCACCACACAACCCTCCTATCCAACTCAGAGCCTGACCACCACCATCATCGTCATGCTGTAGTATTTCTTCTATTGTGTTAAGATGTGCACAGCACAATTTACATGACTCAACCCACTGTGTGGAGGGTGGATAAATAGGGCTGCTTCACACATACCTGTTCTGGTGCCAATGCACCAGAACAGACAAATACCGGTCATGCACCATTTTTTACCAGTGCAGTGTACCACAAACATTCTAGAGCATCACCGTGTGCTGCTGTATGCTGCAGCACTTATGTGTTGCCTTAGTGCATTGGATTGTAAAAAAAAAAATTAATGGCATGGCAACTCATTGCATGGTGCATGAAATTGCACTGCAGTAAGATGTGGTACTGCAATCAGGGACGGATTTACTCTCTCTGCTGCTCCAACGGCAGGTTCTTCAATGCGTCCCCCTCCTTAACGGAGAATGACAACCAGATGGTGGGGGCTGCCAGGTTGGTTTTACTTTTTATTAATTTTTTTAGATTTAAACAAAAAAATGTTTTTGTTCAATAAGTTTTTATTGGTTTATAAGAATATAACAAAAGTAACTTCAGCATTTAGTAGGCTACAATTAACCTGTAAAGCAGTAAGATTATCGTCATAAACAACAGGTATATTAACGGTACAAGATAGCATATACAGTACATGCATCTGAGTTAACCATTAATTGCAGGTTATGGTTGCATAAGTTTGTTTGTTAAACCTGCCAAAATAGACCGGATAGAACCAAGGGATAGGTAGAAGTAATGAATGAAAAGGAAAAGAGAATAGTGGAAAAAATGAAGGAAGGATTGGAGGAATTCGAGAGTACGTCGGAGAGAGTAGGGGGAGAGTGGAAGATAGATGACCGAGGGGATCATGGATAATTAGAAACATACTACCCAAAGAGAAGATCTAGCATTTAGGTTTCCACTGCCAGTAAGGATTTATCAAAATGAGGCGGTAGAATATTAGAGACTCACGGGTCTCAAACTTTGCGGAATTTGGGTAAACTACCAAGCAATTTAGCCGTTAGCTTCTCGTTAGCCATAACCAAATGGAGCCTATTTTTGACTGCTGAGAGACACGAACTATCAGAAAGCCTGGTGCTGGCTATTACCTGTTTCGCTGGTGTAAGCACGTGCGTTAGTAGCGTAAATTGGTATTTGGAAAGATCATTCGGCCTGACGTTCAGCAAAGCTTCACTGGGTGTCAGGGCGATGCGTCTCTGGATAAGCGTTCACTTGGGACCAAAAGCTCCGGGTAATTGGACAAGTCCAGCAAATGTGAAAATAGTCACCCCGTGTCAAGCAGCCGCGAAAACAGTAAGGCAAGCTTCCCGGTTGGGCATGAGCTAAGCAACTGGGCACCATGTGCCATCGGAACAGGACCTTATAATTAGTTTCAACTGCAGTGGAATTACGAGTGCATGATTTCGTGGTAGCCCACATTTGGTGCCAGGTTGCTACATCCAGTGCTGCCCATAAGTCAGATGCCCAACTTCTCATGTAGTTATATTGAGAGAGAGCTCCAGTTGAAAGGAGAGAAGCATATAAGAGGGAGGTCGGGCCTGGCGAATGGGGATTGCCACAGCATTTAGTTTCAAATTGAGTCAACAGAGGACAATCACTAGGGAGGTGAATCATGGAAGTGACAAAATGTTTTACCTGCAGGTAACGAAAGGTTTCAGATGCCGGCAGGCGATAGGAGGAGCGTAGTTGTGGAAACGTTTTAAAGCTGGTGGGGATGATGAGATGATAGATTTTGGTAATGCCAGCTGCCTCCCAATATCGAAAGTCCGAGGGAGACTCCATACCTGGGGCAAAGGGGGAATTATGAAGGAATGAGAAGAGGGGCAAATGAGGGGACATGAAACCACCAGAGAATTTCACCCCATCCCATACGCAGAGGGAGCGCAGGGTAATAGGGTTGATCAGGGATCGCCTATCTTTAGGAGGCAGCCAAAGGAGATTATGAATTCGGAGAGGGTCGCAGTCCACAGCCTCCAGTACAACCCATAAAGGGATTTCAGTAGATGCGTTCATTTTAGTGAGTTGGGAGATTTGAGCAGCCTGATAGTATTTTGTGATGTGGGAAAACCCCAAGCCACCAGCCATCTGGGATTGGAATAAAACCGAATTGGAGATCCGTGGCCTACCAACCTGCCAAATATATAGAAGAATTTGGCATTAGAAAATATGTAGATAATGAACCGGTAGCACTCAAAAAAGATAGAGCCGTTTAGGAAGGTAGAACATTTTAGTGGCTGCAATGCGACCCAAATGGGATTTGCAATGTGACCCAACCACAAGCCCCAGTGTGTTAGCATTTGGAGGTGACATGTTCTGTTTATTGAACCTGTCACCTCCAATACAGGAGTTCTAGAACAGCCCTGTGCTGGCTCTCCTGTGACAGCTAAATAGGAAGGCTGAGAGTGCAGCATTCCTATCTCAGTGTTCACATAGAGCAGAGCGTAGAACGGACGTTCTTCGCTCTGCTCCCCGCTCTCCATCCAGAGGAGAGGATCTCCATCTCCAGAGAGAGGCGTCCAGCAGGTAGAGAGGTAGCCGGTGGGTGGTGCGGAGGGACAGACCTACAGGCTGCATACAAGTGATATCAGCGACATCGTCGAGATCACTTGTACAAAATGAGCGGCGGCGGCCCCACTCTACATTTAGCCCTGCTTGCACAAAGCAGGGCTAAATGTAGAAAAAAACTACCCGCCCGGCGCCCTGAACTGCATGTCCCGGGTGTCGGAAGATAGGAATTCCACACCCCTTCTGCGCCTCTACTCTCTGCTGCCCCGAGGCCGTGCCTTGATGGCCTTGTGGAAAATCCGGCCCTGAACGCAATGCATTGCTGTAAATGGCCCTCAGAGTCTTGCCTGGATTGAGAATAAGGCATGCAATCTGATGTCTGTGGCTTAGGTACCTGCATGTATACTGCACATGTGCACAGTGCAAAAGGCGCATATCCTATTCATATACTTTGGGGGCTATTTACTAAGCTGCCGAAGGCAGCCGAGTGAATAACCGAGCCAAAGTGAACAAAGCCGAACGACATTCGGTTATTCACTCCGGCTCAGTATGGCTGAAATCAGCTGTACATGGGCTTCCTTCGGTTAGCTGGATCAGCTGAGCCGAACCAACACCTGGATCAGCTGAGCCGAAGCTCCGGCAGCTTACTCGCTGAATAGCCGAATGCTGCTGAGCGGCATTCAACTCAGCTATTCTGCTCGGTACCTCTGTGGTAAAAAGAATAATTTGGGGACGCTGTTCAGTGATTACAACTGGGCGGTGCCAGCCGTGAGATCACGGCTGGCTCCGCCCAGCTGTCATTTGCGGGGGGCTGTCATCTGCTTTGGCTGTCACTTTGGCTCAGTCGAACCGAAGCATATGCCTTCGGCTCAGCTAAGCCGCTCAGCCGCCTTTGGCTGTTGTTCGGGTTATTGTGAATAGCCCATACAGCAGCCCTTCGATTCTGCTGAAGAGAGACGAATGATCAGCCAAAGCTGCGGCTGTATCATTTGGCTCAATATAACCCCCTTTGTGTTTGGCTGAACAGTCTGGGCATAGCTCAGTGCAGGTGGGGCTCAGATGATCTATAAAAGGCCATCTTCATGAGCCCTAAAGGAGCCCATAAGAATAATATAATCTTATTTAAACCATTTAGTTTCAGTCAAATCAGGAAATGACAGTAGATGTGTGGGCATTCACCAGCCTTCCTCTAGACATCATGTAGTCTGCCCTTCTCTGAATCAATGATCCAGTGTAGGTTTTCCTGGAGAATCTTTTTTTTCCTAAAATAGGTAGACTCCATAAACATACATGCTTGGCTGCCAGTATATATATTCATGAAGACATCTATCACTGGGAATGTCTATCGGTTTTCAGATTATGCTTTCACACCGAACTGCAATCTAATGTTTATGGGTACGTTAAATGCTTGTGTGACATTGGGCTTAATGTAAAGTCATACAGGAATGTTTCCTGACAGAGAGTTTTCAGATTGATGATCACCTTGTAAAATGTCTACAGTGAGCTGATGTTATCTACATCACCTAAGAGTGGAAGTCATTAGGAAACATGTGATCTTTATATTCTGTACAAGGCAGCAAATTTTTAGAAGACCCTCTCATATAACACAATATTAGGAATTAAACTATTTGAAGTAATGGCCTCCTCCTAATATCACAATGGCGAAAAAGAAGTTGGTCAACAATCATCACCACCCACTGTCACTACTGTCACCAGACACTTCCTTCACCCAACCACCATCATGGTGTCTCCTCCAACTGCATTAGAAGTCTTGATTGTAGTAAAACTTGTCATGGCTGGAGCAAGAGGATGGATCTGGGATCTCGGTGCATAGATCTCACCCTTGGAGTTGGAGTTAATATCAGAACTTGGTGGTTAATTCAAAATGTTACCATCAACCCAAAACTGGAATGCCTCTTCTGGTGGAACGCCTAAATCATCGCTCATCATCACATTTCCTTTTTTTATAATAGTGTTTGCTCCTCTAAACCCAGGGATAAACACAGATATGGCTGCCAAAGTGTTTACTGTTTATTAGTTATTCAGGTCTTATTGTTTTATCATTACTGCAGACATCATCTGAATTATGAATATTTATGTGGGCTAGATGTGGGCTAGATGGAGTTGTTATTAGTTTATAATGTATTCAAATCTAGAACCTCTTTAGATTGAATGGAGAGACATTTGCCCCTCGACAGATGTCTTATGACAAAGACTGTGTCAATATTTAATGCCTTGTTTAAGAGAGACTTTCCTATGTGACATTATCACTTCTAATTACTTTTCTACTGCTAAAATGAATGAAAACCTTTTAATGGGTAGTATGGAGGCTGCTATTGCTGACCTCCCCATCTGTAAATATTACTTCTCTGGTATGGCCCTGGAAAAAGGATGGGCTGAAGCCACTGTCAGCCAGTCATCAAGTATTTTAAGAAACACAGGCAATCTTTGTATTTTTTTTAATACAACTTTTCTTCAAAATAATTTCCTTACATGGATGCTGGCCTATATCTAAATTTGACTTGGGATAGGTGTAGATCTGATCCTGCCTAACTCCATCCAGAATCATCCAAATTCTGCTAAACAATTAAGAAGCCATGCCTATTTTCTGTATCAGGCATTAGCCTGACTCCCAACTTTTTAGAAATGTTGTCATTTACAAACATGGTGCCAAGTGCACAGAAAGACATGTATCTCCTCTACCTGATCTACTGGTGCAGATGCAATTAGAGAAAGTGCACACAAAGTTTGGAGCACAATATTAATCCAATAACTTGGTGTCCTTACAGAAACAGCCTGCCACCCACCACATCTGTGAGCAATTTCCATACCAAGCTCCAGGCCGCTAAGGGACAATGCTATGTGGACGTTGCATTTTGGGGTGGTGTAATTCCCAATAATCAGGTGAGCATACTCTTATGTTTTGAATTTATCTTTTTTACATTGTTTGGAATATAGAAATTCTCGGCTGATTGTGGTGACATTTTTGATAAAGTTAAGGTTATCTTCAAATGTGGCTTTTTCCTAACTGTCCCTGTTCAAGAGGGACACAGAAATGTGTCTTATTTGCTTACATTTATAAATTTTAAATGTCTACAAAAGTTCTAGACTACTCCTGTTAAACAGGGGAGTAACTACAAATTACAGAGACCTATAGCAAGAGTTTGATGACTCCAATCCCCCCACCTGAGACCCTCCATTTCAAAATGTGAATGGAAGCTCACATTTTGTACCCCTAATAACGGGCCCCATTACCATTTTACCCTTATTCATATTTCTTACTGGTGCTTTGTGGTGGCCTGATGTACCCCTGTATATTTAACCCTTTCACACCAATAGTAACTGGAGAGCCCCTTAGTAAATGCCCCTTTACATTAGTGACAAGTGTAAATTGCTCCATTACACCGGTGCTTAGTGAATAAATGGCCACTGGTGGTCAGTGAAGAAGGGTCCCCTTACACTGAGGTTAGGGTAACTGACTCCTTACATTGTAGTCAGAGTAAGTGGCCCTTTACAGTACATTAATGGTCAGTCATTGGAAAGGGGCACCCTTATATTGGTGGTCAGTAAGAGAAGAAATACTCCCTTACATTGGTGGTCAGTAGCCAGTTCAATGAAGAGCATTGGTGTTAATGCTTACTCTGAGAGATAGGACTATGCATGGACCAGCAAGCAGAATATCAGTCTACTAGCTGGAGTACTACTATATATTGAGGACTGATGGGCCAGTAATCAGAGCCATGGGGGACCATGAAGGATGAATTTTACAGGTTCGGACGATCCTTATAGGAACTTAGCATAGGCCAGACAGATTCAGGTGGACTTGAGTTCTGGACAATGGCTGCAGGAACATAAAATGCTACATTTTTGTAGTTTCTATGAGGTTGAAATGTGTCACCTTCATATACTTTTTTTTTCCATGCACAGTGTGGGCTATGTAACAGAATATCATTGCGCAATGCAGTCATTCTGCTACCTAGCTCTTGGGCATTTGCAGATAATGGTGTCCCTTTGGCTCCATCCAGCTGTGAAAGCCAGCTTGCCCTTGACTGGTCTCCTAGTGAATTTGAAGCAGTGAAATAAGGATAAACACCTTTAAATCTTAAGTTGATCCTTCTAGTTGCATAGAAAATCATTGCCTTCTAAGGAGTGTGGATATATAAAGATCCTGCTTACAAGTGATTTGCTATATTACGGTAGTATGTACCTTGTAGAAGAAACGTAAGCTCAGGGTAAATGTTTTATTATCGCTCTTCATTCCAAATCCTCAACTCATCAGCTATGAACAGTGGCTAAAAGGACAAGGTTACAGTTGCAGCCAAAAGAAATCAGGCAGAAAAAAGTGAAAAGGTATTGATTATGCTGCACAGTTTTCCAGCAAAGCATGGCGAGTTTCAGTGGTACAAATTGTCTGGCTCTATGCATTCATACAGTCCCCCTGTATTAAACCAGCTAAAGTCAATAGGCTTGGCACACATGACACAGGAGGCCATAAACAGCTGTGTTGGGAAGTAATTATACATGACTAGAGGAAGAATTTAGATTTGGTCCATGATTTATTGTGAAAATGTTGGCAAGTACTTAATACTAATATCACTTTCTATAACAGGTGGAACTGATACCTCTGTTACAAGCTGGTGTTGCTGGATTCAAGTGTTTTCTTATCAACAGTGGAGTGCCTGAGTTTCCCCACGTTAGTGTGATGGATCTACACGCAGCCATGACTGAATTGCAGGGGACCAACAGTGTTCTACTGGTTAGTGGCAATAATAGCGTCTTACTTTTTTAAATTCTTATTACAAGCTGGGAAGCAAAACAAACTGTTAATTTGCAGTGGCTCAATGGTTAGCACTTCTGCTTTGCAGCACTGGGGTCTTAAATTTGAACCTATGAGCTTGTGTGGGTTTCCTTCCACATCCCAAATTTATGCTGATAGGTTAATTGTCTCCTGTCCTTGGTCCTAGTATAAGTGCATGTGAGATAGGAACTTTATGTTATAAGCTTCTTAACCAGTTGACATCCGCGGTGTTAAACCCCCTTCCCATCCAGGCCAAGGGATAGAATGAATAGCATGTAAAGCGCTGCATAAATTGACAGTACTATATAAATACCTGTAATAAATGTCAAAAGAAACGTGTTCATCTTTATACAGGAGGAGCTGCCCCAGTTTCTATCTTTAAAGTGCATACACACTTTCATGGTTGTAATTATCACTGTCTTCAGATATTGTTGTGCACACATAAAAGAAACTAATACCTTTGTGGTCTCAACAATTAAGTCACAAATATAAAGAATGCCTAAAATAAAATATATATGAAATATAATCTAAGTATTCATGTTTTTTTCCTTTCTTAGTTTCATATTTTTATTTTTTACTCTACTTTTAGTGGCTTTGGGGAAATATTAGGGGTCTTTTTCTATTTTTCCCTTTTAAAAAAGAAAAAGAGATTGAGAACAGTCCTCAGTCTCTTTTCTGTATCCCCTGTTATCAATGAACAGGAATTTTCTATACAGAGCGCTCCTGTTCATTGATAACTTGAGAGCATAGTGTGTTTACTATAATCACAATCATGAATAGACAGGAAGTGATTTAGCTCACTTCCTATTCATTCATAACACAGGTCTGCAAAAAAAAAATTTCGAGAGCTGTTTTGGTTATTCCACGTAATCTTTATGTTTTTTGGTGCGCTGAATCTGAAAATAACCTCCATTTTGTCATAGGATATCACGTTTCCTGACAATTTAGGTAACTATGTTAAATAATGCAATACTCCACTACACAGGCTATCCCCCCTTCAGTCTATCATGAATGCAGCTGCTAGACTCATCCACCTAACCAACCGCTCAGTGTCTGCAACCCCCCTCTGCCAATCCCTGCACTGGCTTCCTATAGCCCAAAGGATAAAATTCAAAATATTAACAATCAGTTACAAAGCCATCCATAACTCTGCCCCCGGCCATATCTCAAACCTGGTCGCGTGATGATATAGTACACATACTATGTCCCCAATTATGTACAAACACTCAGCGATCACTGAGTGTTTGCTCTTGCTCTCCTCTGACACACTGTCACAGGAGGCTGAGCGAGCGGAGCAGGGAGGAGAGCTCAGCCTCCGGTGACAGCGCGTGCTGTCTCCGCCACCACACCGCTCTGCCGGGCTGTGATAGGCGGCTAAGCGGTGTGGGAGGAGAGACACCGGCCGCTCAAAGCGCTCTCCTCCCGCAGCGCTCGGCCAGCTGTCACTTTCTCTCCTCCCCACTGGGACACAGAGCAGCGCCCAGCGGGGAGGAAAGAAACCTAGGATGAGCCGATGTATCGGCAGGAAAATTGCACTTTCAGCATTTAGCCAAAAGTGCCATTTTCGCCCGATATATCGGTGCATCCCTAGTTACAATATTTGAAGTGGAACTTTGGATGTAATTTAAAATGGGAAATTGATCCCCTAGGTCAGGGGTGCCCATAAGGTTGATCGCGATCTACCAGTGATCGCGTAGCGATCACTGGTAGATCACGATGTCCTCTCCTCCCCCTGGTGGGGCTTCTCTGGATCCCCGCTGCTCTCCCCATCTGTATGCAGCGGGGATCCGAGAAGAAGTGAAGGAACCGGCGGCGGGGGAGGGCGCAGGACGGAGCCGCTGCCACAGAACTAATGCCGAGCGGTGAGGAGAGAGACAGAGACGCTCGGTCTGGATCTGACAGCCGGCGACCTCTCTCTCCCCTCACAGCTCGACCTTAGTTCTGTGACAGTGGCTCCCCCCCTTGGCTGAAGTGCTTCCTGTCGTATCCCCTGCTGCCTCTGCCCGGGAGAGCAGGGGGGATCCATGGGAGAGCCCCCGTGTGCGTGGCCGAGCGGCAGAGGATCAGTACATATCAGTGATATGTACCAGTCCTCTGTGCAGGACAAACACTGGAGCAATCAGCTATCACGTTCTCAAACAATTCATTCCCCCAGAGCTACTTCCTCATGTATCACTTGCCCCTCCCTTTTAGATTGTAAGCCCTCATGGGAAGGGCCCTCCTTACTATCTTATCTTAAATTGTATTGTAATTGTAATGTCTTCCTTATATTGTAAGGCGCTGCAGAAACTTTTGTTGCTATATAAATCCTGTGTAATAATATTAATAACATACAAGGCAAGACCAGTGGCCAAATCATTAAGTTCGGACGTTGTCACTGGTCCTCCATTGTACATGTCAGTGAAAGAGATGGAGAGAGACCGGCAAGAATGGCGGTTTTAGGGGGCCAGTTGTCACGATCAGTCAGTGTGATGGAAAACCATGTGATGGATGAAGGTAGGCATTGCTCTGTGTTAAATCATTCCACAGGGAAATAAGCACTAAATCCTTAATCTGCTGGGGGGGAGGTGGCACTTTTTTTAGGTTTTTAGCACTGCCTAGAGATAGCATACTGACTTGACTGAATAGATGTAAGGCCAAATTTATTAAGACTGGGCTGTACAAGCACATGTAAAGCACAATTATTTATTGATATAATTAGCTTTACAGATGCTGTACATTTGGAATGCCCCCATCATTAATTCAAATATATGTATATATTTGTATATAACGCTCGGTCTGGATCTGACAGCCGGCGACCTCTCTCTCCCCTCACAGCTCGACCTTAGTTCTGTGACAGTGGCTCCCCCCCTTGGCTGAAGTGCTTCCTGTCGTATCCCCTGCTGCCTCTGCCCGGGAGAGCAGGGGGGATCCATGGGAGAGCCCCCGTGTGCGTGGCCGAGCGGCAGAGGATCAGTACATATCAGTGATATGTACCAGTCCTCTGTGCAGGACAAACACTGGAGCAATCAGCTATCACGTTCTCAAACAATTCATTCCCCCAGAGCTACTTCCTCATGTATCACTTGCCCCTCCCTTTTAGATTGTAAGCCCTCATGGGAAGGGCCCTCCTTACTATCTTATCTTAAATTGTATTGTAATTGTAATGTCTTCCTTATATTGTAAGGCGCTGCAGAAACTTTTGTTGCTATATAAATCCTGTGTAATAATATTAATAACATACAAGGCAAGACCAGTGGCCAAATCATTAAGTTCGGACGTTGTCACTGGTCCTCCATTGTACATGTCAGTGAAAGAGATGGAGAGAGACCGGCAAGAATGGCGGTTTTAGGGGGCCAGTTGTCACGATCAGTCAGTGTGATGGAAAACCATGTGATGGATGAAGGTAGGCATTGCTCTGTGTTAAATCATTCCACAGGGAAATAAGCACTAAATCCTTAATCTGCTGGGGGGGAGGTGGCACTTTTTTTAGGTTTTTAGCACTGCCTAGAGATAGCATACTGACTTGACTGAATAGATGTAAGGCCAAATTTATTAAGACTGGGCTGTACAAGCACATGTAAAGCACAATTATTTATTGATATAATTAGCTTTACAGATGCTGTACATTTGGAATGCCCCCATCATTAATTCAAATAG
>NW_017307382.1:182745-192960 GCF_000935625.1 Nanorana parkeri
TATATATATATATATATATATATAATCAATTCTGTATTCAGTTTAACAACTAAACTTATTGTAAATTGTACCTATTCTTCACAGACCCTACACTGTATGAAACATTCCTGGACTCCCGCCCAGATAACATGGAAGTTGCTGCGGTGGAACTGGTAGCTGATCTTTGTCTACAGTACAATTTAATGTCGGGTACATATTATGGCATGTTATGATCTGCCACTTTTAAATTTGAAGGTTGTTATCTCCTCTGTGTTGTACAGCTTGGCATTTGAATAAAGCAGGGCTGGATTAAAACTGAAATCTTCACGGCTTTCAAGACCTTAGCTTGAAGATCCATTCCCCTCCCATGCACAGCCATAACAGGTTAATCTACCATAGTCACCAGATAATGTACATTTTCCCTCTATGTGTATTGAATATGTCAAAATTGCTACAACATAACATAACTAATTTTGTTTGGTGATGATGCTAGCATGGCTGGCAAATCAATTCTGAAGGTAAGCACAACCCAATCTGCTGGGTCCCTAAAGTGACACTAAGCTCAGGAGTTAAACCTTAAAAATGCATTGAAGTACCCTAACTATAACAAAAATATATCTTATTTGGGTATCACTCGGCTGTAGAAACTCAAATCATCTCTGAATTGGTGCTGACACTGTCCTTCCTTCTGGAGGGTGGCTACTTTTGTTCCCCATGGTTACTAATTTGTATTGAGATGGTAGTCAATCCCTAGAACGAGCTTGGAGCGGTGACTACTTCACGACACACCCAGGGACCATGGGGAACAAAAGTAGCCCCCCTACACAAGGAAGGACAGTATCAGAACCAATTCAGAGATGATTTGAGAATATACAGCTGAGTTTTTACCATTAAATTCCCTTGTTTAATGTCACTTTAAACAGCAGGAAGACCTACTTGGCATAATATCCCATGCCCCATTCTACCCTAAATGGAGAAATCAGTGTTAAATGGAATTGCTCATTAACTGAAAACAATTATTTATTAAACTGATAATTTTAATGAGGAAATTATTTTATTCTGCATTCCATGTATACATAAGGAATGCTTATTTTCAAAGTCATACTTTATTTTATCTCCCAATACCCCTCCTTAGGCCACTTTCCCTGTGCTACCAAAGTAGAAGTAGAAAATACAGGGCACTTTTAGCTGCAGATCCTCAAATGTGAGATACCAGATATTATGGGCAAAATTCCCTATGGGACTCTCAGGGGCTCTGAGATCCTGCGTCCCCCCACTACACCCAGCAATTACATCATGAGGTCCAAAATGCAATGTGCAGTGCTGTGGTATGGTGATGAACATCTCAGGATATAATTTTTGCAAACATATTGACATTAAACTATTTTTCTTCAGAGTGCGCTGTCACATTGTCCACCTGTCATCAGCACAATCTCTGACCATAATCAGAAAAGCAAAAGAGGCTGGAGCCCCCCTGACTGTAGAGACAACTCATCATTACCTATCCTTGAGCTCTGAGCACATTCCTCCTGGTGCCACATACTACAAGTGCTGCCCACCAGTAAGAGGCCATCACAACAAGGTACCTACACTGTTCTCTATTGTCTCATACTCTACCAATGCTCATGTAGCCCTCAGACTGACTGGCAGAGATAGAACATTAAATCTGTTACTAATAAAACATTTGCATGTGCACTTTATGTAGTAAACTGTACTGCACACGGCTGAACTACATTATAGTAATCAATCACTGGTCTAATGCCATTGGTTTGACTTCACTTGAGTGCTAAGAATTTGTATTCTCAGTATTTCCTGCATTCAGTGGCCAAGTTCCATTGATTATGGTACTCTGTCCCCTGAAGATGGTAGAGGGCATTTGTTACCCCTGCCAGCTTTACCGCGTCACCCATTACTATATACTGTAAAGTTTACAATGATAGGTCTAGATAATTTTATTGGTTATAGACTGATTTAAGCATGTGGCAATTTTATGTTACCTTTCATGCTTACTTCTTTGCATTTGTAGGAGGCTCTGTGGAACGCACTTCTGCAGGGCCATATAGACATGGTGGTTTCTGACCATTCACCATGCACACCAGACCTCAAGCTTCTGAAAGAGGGAGATTACATGAAGGCCTGGGGAGGTATTTCTTCCCTACAGTTTGGTAAGTATTGTTCAATTATACATAACACATATGTTTTTGGGAAGCTGGGTAATGTACTATTTTTAAATGTAGCTGGCATTGTACCAAGCTGGTTCCATGGGTTTCTGAATTCAGTCTGCAACCCCTGTCAGAGGTATTGAGCTAGGACTGGCAAAGAGGTGTAACTGTATGCCTCAGATGTGCATTCTTGTCTTGAGAAGTATGCACATATTGGAGGCTGAGGTGTGCCTATATTGCCTGCCCCCATGGTGATTACTGACTGAAGTAGCCTGGGAATGGGAGCTGTGGACTGTTTGCACTGTTGTATGCCTTGAATCTCACAAAAACCTAGCCCTGAAGTTCTTTTGATGTCTGCCACCTATGCCCTAATCCCCCAACAACCTATTGACCCATTAGAAGATTCTAGGAAATATCTGAAAGGAAAGAGTGAAGAAAACATGTACTGGGATTTAGACCATCATTCCTGAACTCTCCTTCTGCAAATAAATATACCTGAAAGGATTTCTGACTTGATTTGTTGCATGGCTTACTAGCAGGAAACTTTAATTTTTCAAAAGCAAGTCAGAATTGGCAGCCTATCAGCACAAGTTTATTTTCAAAGTAGACCTAGTATTATATAGGTTTCTCATTCTAAAGTGGTTCTTTAAATAAAAATTAAAAAAGGGCAACAAGGCAGGATTTAAATTACTGAAGATACTTACAATAGGGCTAATTTACTGAAGGCAAATAGGCTTTTTATTTTGGGAGGGAACTTGCACTCTGCAGGGGAATTTTCCCTTAGCTTAATGAATGTGGTGAAAATTCACTTTGCAAAGAATACCTAATCACATACAAGGAAAATAAAACAAGCAGTATTTTGTCTTGCTCATTATCGGGTGATTGAGAGCTTTAACTCATTCACTAAGCGATGGGGAAAATTCACTTGCAAAGTGGACAGCCTGATTGCCTTTAGTAAATCATCCCGTGTCTCTTCTGCAAAAAAGGATTATTATTTGCCTGTTCACAAACTTCGGCATCTGCCTGTATAAATTAACTCCTGCGCATATGAGTTATGTCATCCCGGCATGGCTAGGCAAGATGGCTGAAGATCTAGACAACCTGGAAAAAGACTGGTTGAAGATGCTGGCGGTGGCAAAGGTACTTGCTGATGTCGTATCGCTGGAGGGGAGATAAGTAGAGTTCCACTGTAAGTGCTTGCATGCAGAGTATTGTGTAGGTGTAAAACCTTCAGTAAATTATTACTGTTTCGTGCCATTATCCTCTTGACCCACTACTGCACACCTCTGGTGCACCAAATATTGAAAAGCTAATTTTCAAAACCATTATTTATTTGGCACGTATTGGGAGACATTTTGGGAAAAATGTTGCACTTTTTTTTACAATTCGTGCATTTATTGTATCTTTCTATTGAAACCCCTCAAATAGAACTATTATTTGGCGCAACTAAACAAACAGGTTTCCTTGCACCAAATATTTGGTCCACTGTCAATGGTTTATCTGGCCCATTGGCTCACACAGAACAGGCCCTTGTTGTTGCCTCTCATCTTGCAAATTACTAAGTAATGACACAGGGCATAGTACCATGTTCACTTCAAAGCCCCCCCCCCCAATCTGCTCATATTACATAGTTACATAGTTACATAGTATTTGAGGTTGAATAAAGACATTAGTCCATCAAGTCCAACCTATTATGATCTCATTCTAGGAGTACCCGTACCCCTGTATATTACAGTCCCTTAAGAAATCGTCCAAAAGTTTCTTGAACAATTCCACATTATTTGCTGAAATCACCGCCTGTGGCAGTGAGTTCCAGACCCTAACTGATCTTACTGTGAAGAACCCCCTTCGCCCCTTGTGCTGGAATTTTTTTCCATCAATTTTAGGTGATGGCCTCTAGTTTTTGTAACGGAGTTAATTTTAAACAGTTTATCGCTAATGTTGCTACCACCATTGAACATTTTGTACATGGAGATCATATCCCCCCTTAATCTCCTCACCTCCAATGTGAACATGTTTAAATTTAGTAGCCTCGTCTCGTAGCTCTGGTCCTCCATACCCCTAATTAGTTTGGTTGCCCTTCACTATTCTCTTTCCTTTGCTCCCCTGATGTTCTGTTCAGCCATGGGGAGCAAAGAGAGACAGCCCTGTGCTAAGCTGACTATAAGTGAACTTAGGCCAATTCCAATCAGATGTAGGCACTGTTGAGGAATTTTGACAGCTTGCAGGGCCGACTGTCGCTGAAGAAAACAATCTAATGCTGGGCACACACCTTTCAACCATCGCAAGCCTCCTGTCTTGCGACCTTACAGTAGCAGAGGTTGCACGCCTTCCACACACCTTGCGATTTCCCACAATTATCGTACGATTATCGCAAGGTGTGTGGGTACCTTAACAGTGTATGCCAAGCTTTGGATCCATCTGACTCCTGTCAGGGCTTTCACAGGACTTCAGAATCTACCTGCATCCATGTGATAGCTCTGGGACAGTCACCAAGCATGAGTGTTGTCCCATTGAGTGGATCATATTCTCCTCCATACCCAGAAGTAATAGGTCTTTTTTTTGCTTCTGGAGGATGGACAGAATGGCGGTGGAGTGAAGAAAGGGGGAGTGTATGCTGTTCCTATGTGCAGGCAAGGCTCAGGTGAGGCTTGTTTTTTTTATAATAGAGGACACAGTTATTCTTAGTATACTGTTGTTGTAATTTGCAACATTTTAGAGATTTATTTATGCGTACCAGTAAACTTACTGCAAGTCCAGATGTTCCCCAGATTTGATATATCAGTATGGTGTAATTGTTTAAAGTGATCTCACTGCTCAGATTTGAAATTAAAAATGATGAACACAGCTACATCTTATTGTTTCCATAGTGATATGGGACAGACCTTTAATATATAAATGCTTTCCTTTTAACCTTATGAATTGTCAAACACTGCTGCCATCTAGACCAATAAGTGTGCAGGACATAAGAGGTTATCCACTGTTTCTGGGTTATAAACATTATGGGATCACTAAGACATTCTAAGATATCACACATCTGAGAGTAAATATAAAAGGTCAATAGCAGTAAAATTGTCATTATCAGTAATGTACTAACAGAAGGATATACAGCCGTATCAGAAAAAATTAAATGTATGCTTGCTCAGAGAAAGTGTTATTGATTTACTGACTATATGAGAATTGTATCACACATACAACTCTGCATTGTTGTGAATTTACAGTATTGGAATATTTTTATTGCAATTATAGCTCACGTTTCAAAAGATACACTAAAATTTAGAGACAACAGTATTTAGAAATAAAAGATGAGTCCAATTTGTTATTATTAAATGAATTCGGGCTCAGATCGCCACTATCCAGTCACCTTACCCTATTCATATACCAGACCCACCATCACACTTGTTACTCTCCTCTTTTTAACCCTGTCACCACAGAGGAGGTTACAAAGCTTCTCTCTGATACCCACCTCACCACTTGCCCCCTGGACCCTGTTCCCTCACCACTACTTTAGTCACCCTCTTACTCTATCCTACACTCTCTTACTCACATTTTCAATCTCTCACTCTCTACTGGCATCTTTCCCTCCCCTCTAAAGCATGCCTTAGTCACCCCAATACCCAAAAAACCCTCAACGGACACTACCAACCTCAACAATCTCAGACCAATCTCCATTCACCTCCAAACTCATAGAACGCCTTATCTACAGCCGCCTGAGCCGCCACCTCGCTGATAACAACCTTCTCGATCCCTTACAGTCTGGCTTTCGCCCCGTACACTCCACTGAAACCGCCCTCCTAAAACTCACTAATGACTTACTAACAGCTAAAACCAATGGCCACTATTACCACCCGCTGCTCCTCAAAAAACTCCACTCGCTTGGCCAACAAGACTCTGCTCTCTCATGGTTCTCCTCCTACCTATGTAAGCGCTCCTTCAGTGTCACCTACAATTCTAACTCCTCCCCTCCTCTTCCTCTTTCTGTAGGGGTCCCCCAAGGCTCTGTCTTTGGACCCTTTCTCTTCTCTATCTACACCTCCTCCCTTGGTCAGTTAATAACCTCACATGGCTTCCAATACCATCTCTATGCCGATGACACGCAAATATATCTTTCTACTACACAACTCACCCCCTCAGTGTCCTGGCGTGTCACTAATCTACTAACTGACATATGAGTCTGGATGTCACAACACTTCTTAAAATTCAACCTTTCAAAACTGAGCTCATGATATTTCCTCCTGCCCGTGCACCTTCCCCCAACTTTTCCCTTGGGATTGTTAACACCACTATCCAGCACTCCCCCTATGCCAAGGTCCTAGGTGTCATCCTTGACTCGGACCTCACCTTTCTTCCCCACATCCAATCACTATCCAAATCCTGCCGCCTTCACCTTCGTAACATCTCCAAAATACGCCCCTTCCTCACCAATGACACCGCAAAATTACTCATCCACTCGCTTGTTATCTCTTGTCTTGACTATTGCAACTCCCTCCTCATTGGCCTACCTCTACACAGGCTATACCCCCTTCAGTCTATCATGCAGCTGCTAGACTTATGCACCAATCCCAAACCGCTCAGTGTCTGGAACCCCCTCTGTCAATCCCTACACTGGCTTCCAATAGCCCAAAGGATAAAATTCAAAATACTAACAACCACTTGCAAAGCCATCCACAACTCTTCCTCTGACTACATCTCAAACCTGGTCTCAAAGTATCACCCTAACCGTTCCCTCCGCTCTTCAAAAGACCTTCTGCTTTCCAGCTCCCCCATCAACTCCTCCCATGCTCGCCTCCAGTACTTCACTAGAGCCTCTCCCATCCTATGGAACTCTCTACCCCAACCTGTCCATCTATCTCCCACTCTGACTGCCTTTAGGCGATCCCTTAAGACTTATCTCTTCTGGGAAGCCTATTCCACCTCAAACTAACCACTGAACTATCACTATCTCAAACAATTCATCCCCACACAGCTACCTCCTCATGTATCACTTGCCCCTCATTTTTAGATTGTAAGCCCTAAAGGGCAGGGCCCTCCTTACCATCTTGTCTTTAATTGTATTGTGATTGTAATGTATTGTAAAGCGCTGTGCAAACTGTTGGTGTTATATAAATCCTGTATAATAATAATAATAAATTAAATATTGTAAAATGCAGATTTGAATCCATCCATCTTAGTTATACCTCGTAAAATGTTCAGAAGTTAAAAATAGTCAGGCAAAGCCAGTAGTACTGACCTATTGATGGCATGTGTAAGGTGACATCATGATCAGTATTGTGTTTTTGCTGCTAAACTCAAGGAAATGAGAGGTGAGACTGTTGAGCAATGAGATACCCTCCCTACCAATAGGAAATATATGAAAACTGTTGGGAGACTCAGCTCAGTGATAGCATGAAAAGCTGTCTCTGACAGGATTTGGCACTTTTATCTGGTAATAATAAGCAAGATGCACAAGGGAGGAGTGGATAAATCTACAGATATATTAGAAAAGCTATGCTAAGGAAACCTGTGCAGACAGCAATATGTAGGCCGCCATTACTGACCTGCTATTGGGTTTACATATACTTTAAAGCTTCAGCTACATTTTAAATATATTTTTACAATAATACAATGAAATATATGAATCAGTTCCACAGCAGATAGGAACTATACAAAGTATCAAGGAACAGCAATACAACAAGATTATAATACCCATTTCAGGATGTTGTCAGGGTTCATTCATATTGTAGCTAAAATGCGGCACTTGTTATGGGTTCTGAGCCAGCTAGTTCTTTTATTCAATTGGAGGAAAATACATACAATGAAAATGTGCCTATACCCAGCTATCACATGCTAAAAGATACAATATATGATAAATATAGCTTTCATTTCGGACACTTAATACAACTGATATGCAAGTATCAGAAGCAAATACAATACTATGCAAAAAAAAAAAAAAGCTGAATTTTTATTTTTATGATCATATTGTCTTTTTAATTGTCTCAAATAACAAAGTTTATTTTCTGGAAAACGAATACCTCTCTTGCCTTTTAGGACTGTCTCTTTTCTGGACCTCGGCAAGAACCCGCGGCTTCTCTTTGACTGATGTCTCCCATTTGCTGAGCAGCAACACAGCCAAACTGTGCGGCCTTGATAATCGCAAAGGATCTATTAAAGTGGGTTATGATGCTGATTTGGTCATCTGGGATCCTGACAGGGAGTTTCAGGTATGTAAAATAATAGGAGCACTCAACTGTACATAATATGTACACTTTGTTGAAAATAGGTTTGAATCCCAGGCCAGATCACTATCTGCAAGGAGTTTGCATGTTCTCCCTGTGCTTGAGCGGATTTCCTCCGAAAACTCCGGTTTCCTCTAACACTCCAAAGACATGCTGGTAGGGTAATTGGCTTCTGTCTAAATTGGCCCGTGTATGTACGTGAGATAGGGACCTTACAGTAGATTGTAAGCTCCTTGAGGGCAGGGACTAAAGTGTAAAGTGCTGCATAAATTGTCGGTGCTTTATAAATATCTGTAATAAATAAATAATAAATAAATGGACCCCGTAGCAACCAATCTGGAATTTAGTACCGTTCCCTAAACCATCTTTCTCAACCAGAGTGCCGTTGCACCTTGGTGTGTCTTCTGGCTTCCTCAGGGGTGCCTCAACATTTTGTGTTAGTGGAACTGTGATGTGAAGGGGGAATGGAGACTGAGGTGAAGGGGAACTCTGATGTGAAACCCCGACTTTGATATAAAAGAGGGGCTTCTTATGTGAAAAGAGGGCTCCTGGTGTGAAAGGGGGGCTCCAGATGCAAAGGGTGACTCTGATGTGAAGGAGAGGAGGAAATCTTGATTTTTAGGGAGTATAAAATCTATGACATTTTAAACTGGGGTGCCTCAAGATTCTACATCATTTGAAATGGTGCCATGATTGAAAAAAGGTTGATTAATGCCGCACTAAACTGCGCTACAAACACAAGAGTTGGGGGCTGGGTGTAGAAGTGAACCCACAATTCAGGTAAGTAGCGGGGGGGGGTGACTTTGCGATATCTGACCATGTTTCATTTTAAACCCTACATATAGCTGTAGCATGAACATGGTCAAAAAGGTAAACTTAGCCTTTAAACCTGTTGATATTTATTTATTTTTGAGCATACTAGGGATGCACCAATACCGATACTAGTAACGGTATCAGTGCCAATACCAAGTATATGGTGAGTACTCGCCCAAATGCTCCAATACCTTCGTCGGTACCGGAACTTCTGGTCAGAGGGAGATTTCGAATTCTGGTCAGAGGGAAACATGACTCGCTGCCCGGCTTCCTGATTGGCCGGCTCTATGCACACACCGAAGTCAGGAGGCTCTATGCACAGACCGGGAGAGGTAAAGCGACTTGGAGAGTGGTGTCTGCCCAGCTGGCCAAGGGACATCTGTGGTTCGGTAATGGCTGCTCCTGAGGATGGATATGGGTGTGAGGAGAATGGGGTGTCTGCAGGGGGAGGTTGTGTCACCATATTATCCGATCTGTTTGGCTTCCCGGCCATTCAGCATGCGGCGGGTAATGACATGCTGCCTGGGTTCCTGATTGCCCGGGAAGCCGGCTCCATGCTAGTGGAAGTACCGGTATCAGTACTCGTTATTGGTGAGTACCAATATATAATTATCGGTACTCGTACTCGATACCTAAAAACTGGTATCGGTGCATCCCTAGTATATACCATTTAGCACAATTACTGTTATTACTGTAACGTCTTAGCTTTTGCTTTTTTTTGTTGCTGTTTTAATAGGTGAAAGAAAAGGACATTTATCACAAGAATAAGGTAAATAAAAAAGTGTGAGCAAATGAGAACTTTTACAGGGCATGCAATACAGACTGGTTCTTATATAAATAAAGAAATTGTTATGTATTTAAGACGTGGTCCTAGCAAAGGTTTCATTGGGCATCAAAGATTGTGTGCCTACATGTAGTAATAGAAATTCAGCACTGGTGCCGATTTATCCCAGTCCCTTTGTTGGTAATCTGGTGAAGAAGGGCTCCTGATGTAAATGGGGGGCTGTGAAGGATGGCTCCTGATGTGAAAGAGGAGGCTGCTAATG
>NW_017307382.1:192993-203251 GCF_000935625.1 Nanorana parkeri
GGGTCTTGATGTGAAGCAGGGGCCCCGGATGCGAAGGGGGCTGTGAAGGAGGTCTACTGATGTAAAAGAATGCTCCTGATGTGAAGGTGGAGGATGCTGATGTATAACTGGAGGATGCTGATGTGAAAAGGTGGACTCTGATGTGAAGGGGGAACCTCACATTTTTTCATTTTTAAGCATAGAGTCACCTCTTAAAAACTATCCAAATCTATCTAGGATAAGGTCTAGTATGGATTTTGGGACCTTTTTTTTTAAATTGACATATTTTACATTTTAGATTGGGGTCTCAAGATTTTTTCATACTTTTAAAAAGGAACTCCCAGATTTTAAAAAAAACTAACCCTTGCAGTGGGACTACCCCAGCACTGCAATGGTTAACTGCTCGTTCTGGTCTAGGGGTGCAAGTAAAGGCCGGTCTCCCAGCCTCTTCTTCCCTGGGCTCCAGCAGTCTAAGGACCACTGATGTCCATCGACTTGCATTACACATGAGGACCCTGCGGGACATTCCATAGCCGGGGCAGAGAGGGAGAGAGGTGAGTGCTGACTGCCTTAGGACCGAGGATCAGGCGAGTCCCTAGAGCAAAACAGGCAGTTAACCCTTGCAGCTCTAAGGTAGCCCCACTGCAAGGGTTTGTTTTACAAAAACCTGGAGTTCTTTTTTAAAGGGTTTTGTGACTTGAGATTCCATACCCCTTGAGAAAGGTTAAGTTGAGAAAAGTTGGGTTCCTATATTTTTTTTTTACCAGCACATTGCAAGCTCAGTCTACACACCATAAACTATAGCGCCCAATCCTACATCAGCTCATATTAACAATTGGTCATTTCAGGCTACTGCACCACATTTTGTCTTTGCATTTGTAAGGCCTAATGCCCAGTATTGTAGTATTTGCAGACCTGTTGGTGACATCTACTAACGCTTTTGTTCTTTGCAGCTCACCCCATACCTGGGATTCCTTCTTCAAGGGGAAGTCATGGCTACTCTTGTACGGGGGACTCTGGTTTATTACAAGGGGAAGCATGCTGCCAAGCCCACTGGAGAACTTGTTAATATACACAGCGCGGAGCCTGCTAAACCCGGCGCACCCTATTATTAGAGAAGACCTACCAAAAATCTGACCCTTTCGTTTATATTATTAGGAAGTACCTACAAAATATCTAAACCCCTCTATTATATTATTGGAATCCTTACAAAACAGGGAAGCAGAGGGGCCCCAAGCATTTTCGCTGCCCTCTGGGTTACTGGTGGTGCAGGCTACAGCACGTGAGGGGTGTGGGGGGGGGGGGGTTTGGCCTGCATCTTGCCCAGTGATGTTACAGGTTGCCAGGAGCTGGGCCGGTTGCCGGCCAGAGCGTCCCAGGTTGCTAAGAGCTGGCAGGGACTTGTGTATGGCCCTTACATATCTTCCCGCTTGGCTCTTAGCAACCTAAGACACTTTGGCCGGAGAGGGGGAGACAGACACACTGTAAACAGAGGGCCATGAGGTGCTGTCTGAGGAAGAGGCATCAGGCTACCTCATTATAGAGAGAGCCCTGCAGGCCAGTACTTCAAACTTTGTAGCTTACAATATATCTAATGGAGTGGAGAAAGGTTAGAACTCGTTATTTCTTTATTACTTCCTGACTCCCTGCAATGGAGGGTGACCCTCTTTATTTGTCCTGATGACCACTGTGACCCTGACAAAAAGTGATAGAAAATCCAGATCAATGTGACAACTAAGATGGGATTTACCCTCGTTCTGGTGGTGGCTTTTATGTAAATTTCTATTGTCTCCATTACAGGGAAATGTTTCCAATGGGACACAAAAACCTGGCACAGGTTCTGACCATTCCCTACTCTGTTCAAGATATAAAACATGGCATTAGATATACTTTAATTTGTAAACTGATTAGCATAATAAAATGTAATTACTGAGATTACACGCATTGCTTAGCTCTTCTTGATCCAATTATTGGATGTTTGGAGTCATTTCACTGCTTGCAACGTTTAGGTTCTGTATGCTGCACTAAATGACAGTAGTTAGAAGAATTTTATGACAGTAATAACATTTCTAACCCTATAACTTGCATTTTTATTGTCTGTTCTAATAAAATAAAATATGTGTGTAAATTCCCTTTTTATATATATCAGGTTATCATTTCTAGTAAAGCCAAAATTGGTATGCCCTCATTCACACGAGAAAAAGCCGGCACGTACAGCTTCGTGCTGCGTGCACGGCCGTATCGGGCAGCTCCCGGGAAAGACAGGTGCTGCATGTGATTAGTACGCAGCCCCTGTCCTTCTCTATGGGACTACGCGGATCTCCCGGACAGTGTGCGGATCTCCCGGCTCGGACGCAGACAGGATCCATCCTGTCAGCGTACGAGTACGGACACCCGCACAGACGTGCAGAGCAGGTGAGCGTAGGGTGGCGTATGGCCGCGTATTCCCATAGAGAAGGACTGGGGCTGCGTACTAATCACACGCAGCACCTGTCCTTCCCAGGAGCTGAGCGATACGGCTGTGCACTTTGGTTGCCACCTGTCCAGGATTCACCCGGACAGTCAGGGTTTTGAATGCTGTGTCCGGGTTTCATGGCAGCAGAAACCTGAACAGAGGATGTCAGACAGACAGACGCAACCGAAATTAAGATAGAGGCTACTACCCTGCCCCCCCCACACTGAAAATAGTCTCAACTGTGACATTTACATATGAATGGGTGGCACTATTTACATATGAATAAGCCACGACTCATTCTCCCAAAAAAATGTCCTTGTGTCGCTAGAGGGTTTCGTTTGAAGAAAAGGTGGCAACCCTACTGTGCACGCAGCACGGAGCTGTACGTGCTGGCCTTTTCTAGTGTGAATGAGGGCTATGAGTGGGAGAAGGTTACAATGTCAGGTTTTTTCTGCTATCTGGGGCTCAATAAGAGGGATCTTCCGTCACTTCCTGTCCTGCTGACAACATTTTTCCAGACAGGAAGTGAGAGGAATTTTACAGTAACACAAACAGAATGAAAGCCTAGAACCCGAGACAGCTTTTATTTTTATCAGTGTCACTGTTGCAGATTTTTCCTCACTTCTTGTCTGCTGAAACTGTTCCCATGTCTGTGAATGTTTTCATTTATCCAGGTCACGGTATATCTGTAAAAAGAATTAATTAAGGCAACTGGACTTGCTGTATTTTTCTTGAAGACATTTCGCTGGTCATCCGACTAACTTTCTAAAAGAAAGCTATCCAACCAGTGAAACGTCTTCAAGAAAAATACGCAAGTCCAGTTGCCTTGATTTTTTTTTTACAGATGTTCCAAGCACAGGAAGTGAGGGCAAATCTCTCTAATGGAGCTCTGGAAAACAGGAAAAACCAGACAGGTATTCCAAACCTACTTCCCTCTATTGAAAAAAAGCTAAGTTAAGTTGAGCTGTGGACGACGTGGTACAATAGACTTTCTCAGATATATTATTCTGATAACATATATGAAGGAGATAAGACGCAGAAACAGACAGTCATTGCTCTTTGTAGCCTGCTGAGAGGAAAGTGAAAGCGGTACCTCATGTTGAGTCTCTGTTCCATCGCTCGCATGTGCACCTGGAGCAGCAGCCATGACAGGACACGGGGAATCTATCAACGTGGAACACAAAGCTTGCAGACACAGTAGAAATGGAAAAGATAATACTTCCAGTGTACATACAAAGAGAGCACCAAACAAAAGCACAGACATGACACTGAGCAAGAAAAGCATGCATGCAGATTAGAGAGAGAATACTACTGCAAATACGGAAATGTCAATCTAGCCAAAAAACAAGTGACAGCCATTTCTATAGATCTTTATATCATATTTACAAAGATTAAATAATGATTCACACACAGTCATTATACAGCAAGCTTTCCGGCATCCCTGTCCTTCTTAAGCGAAACCAGGCGTGGGCAACTCCGACCTCCAGCTGTGCTTTAACTACAAATCTCAGCATGCACCTGGGAGTCTTGCTTGTAGCTGGCAGAGTCTTGCAGTGCCTCATGGGACTTGCAGTTCCACAACAGCTGGAGCTGCCCACCCCTAAGCTAAACAATCAGAACATATGTAACAGAGATGCATTATAACAAGAAGACTGGAGGCATTACGTTGTATCAAGCAAGGTTAACCCTTCAGTTATAATGCCAAGTATATGGGGCTCATGTATGAACCTTCCGCTCAGCATAAAGCTGGAAGAATGCTGTTCGCATAGCATTACCATCATTAAATGGCCCCGAGAAGTGTAGGATTTCCTAGGCTCCTCAGTCCCATCTAGTGGCGGTAATACTAACAAAATGCGCAGTAAGAAATGCACATTCAGGTTTCAGCAATATGGGGCTGATTTACTAAAGGCAATAGGGAGTTTGCACTTTGCAGGGGAGGACGCCCCTTAGTTTAGTGAATGGGGTGAAGTTCTTTTGGCTTCCATTATGTGCAAGCAAAGGTACAGATTTTTTTTTATTTTTATTTTTTCTATGCATGATTGGGTTTTCTGTGCAATGTGAATTTTCACCACATTCATCAAGCTAAGGGAAAATTCCCTTGCAAAGTGATCAGCCTATTTGCCTTTAGTAAATCAAACCCTATAAATCACACAGGACAGAAAATTGGTGAGCAGAAATTCAAGATGAGCAACATGTACTTGAGAAGAAAGTAAAGGAAGAGAGTATACTCACTGAAAGATGAACTCTTTGGTTTTTTTGATCAAATTAACCCTTGCAGTAGGGCTACCCCCGCACTGCAAGGGCTAAGTGCTCATTTTAATGGACCTGCATTAGAGGTGATAAAGTCACAGGTCTTTAGGCCACCAGAGCCTGGAGGAAGAAGAAGCTGCAATGACTGGTCTAGCAGACAGGTGGGACTGATCCTCGGTCCTGCAGCAGTCAGCACTCACCTCTCTTCCCCTCTGTTCCGGCGGTGGAATATCCTTCGGCATCCTCTTGTCTAATGGACCTGCATTTGACATGTTGATGTTATGGTTCCTTAGACCACCGAAGCCCAGGGGAGAAGAGGCTGCAGGGACTAGGCTAGCAGCCAGGCGGGATTAAGGATCACGTGAGTGTATTTTCTTCATGTCCCTAGGCCCTGATCTATGGCCCTGCAGCGGTGACCGCTCAGCTCAAGCCCCATCCGCTCCAGCTGTGTTATGTTTCTCTGAGTCCTCGCATCCAATGCAGGTCAATGGACTTGTATTACACATGAGCCTCTATGCAGGGCTTAGACTGCCAGAGCCCGGGGTAGAAGAGGCTGTGGGTAATGGTCTAATTGCCAGGCAGGATTGATGACCGGGTAAGTATATATATTTTTTTATTTTAGACCCTAGCCCTACTGCAAGGGTTAACTTGAAAATTGCCCAGAGTTCTTCCTTAAAATTAAATACCGTTTGTTCAAAAATTGTTTTGTGGCAGATCCTCAAGTTTTTTTTTCACTCTTTCAGATACAGATACAGGCATGACTCTAAACCTGAATACTAGTTGAGTTAAAAAGTAACTTGCATCAGAATTTCTTGCTGTTCCAGACCAAATAACAAGGGGAGTGATGGAGGTGTGAAGGGGGCGAAGCAGATCATAGTGCAGGATATGTCCTGATTTCTCTGAGAACAACAAGTAAAGTAGAATATAGGTTATGTGATAATAGTGCTGACAGCTATCAAAGCCATAGACCCCTTATCAAGACACTGCTTGGAAGAGGTATTCACAAGAACGTTAACAAAATCTTATTTATATAACTCTACTGTCTCTGATGTAGGGGAATAGTAAATCTACGTCATACACACTACAATCTGATTGCACATCACCTTTAGATTTACCAACAATTATGCACTGAGATAGATATAAAGTGAAAAATCTAATTCTGCCCAGACAGGCATCCCAATAGTAAGTTTGTTGGAGCTAAATTAAGGAAAACAGGCAGATGACTCTCTGAGAACAATGAGAAATATACCAGTGAAGACACATCAATATCGCTCATACTTCCATCGTTTTCCCCAAAAAAGAAGAGGAACGTATCAGCTGTTAGGGAAAATTATTGTTTTCAGCATTGAAATAGTTTGTATATGCCACCACAGTGTACATTGCTCTTGCATAGTATCCGTACCGGTTATCTAAAAAGTTCATGACCTGTGTTATAGGACAGGCTTCAGTGTCCTACAGAGATCCAGTCCTGTTGGTGTCACTAGGTGGACTCCATACAGTCAAGGCAAGACACGATGGAGTAGCAGTCCCCATAAAGTGTTCAGGCAGTTGTCCTGTGTTCTGGAATTAGAGCCCTGAAGAACTTGTTTGTAAACCAGACAGTTAAGGTTGCCATTGAGGTAGAACTTGTGCCCCAAAAGGTACAAATACTAAACAACCTTCAGAGGTTCATTGAAGAGTTTATCTCTCTATGTGAGCCTCTTGCATATGAGTAAATCCATAGCAGCTCTTACTATAGTGCTGAAAAATTCACTGCCTGGCCAAAAAAAAGCCACTGCCTGGATTTAGCTAAACAAATAGGTCAGAGCATTCCACTAGATAAGTGTTATGATCTGGGGTTGTTTCAGTTGGTCCGGTCTAGGTTCAGCACAGTTATGTCCCCATAAAATGAGGTCAGCTGCTACCTGAATATACTGAATGACCAGGTTTTTCGATCAATGGGTTTTTTTTTTTCCTGATGGCTCGGACATATCCCAAGATGACAATGCCAGGATTTATTGGGCTCAAGTTGTGAAAGAGTGGTTCAGAGAGCATGAGACATCATTTTCACACATGGATTGGCCACCACAGAGTCCATACCTTAACACCATTGAGAATCTTTGTGTTCATCCCACAATTTCCCATCCGGCTCCTTCAATAGAAGGTGATTTTAAAAAATACTTCTGTTAAGAAGGATGGTGCCAGCAAGGGCCACCGATGGATTGAAATTTGGCCAAAGGAAAATGGGAAAACTTAGCAGGAAACAGATGAACTTTGATCCATGTATGGTCCGCTTTATTACTATCTGTGTCCGTATTGGTAAGATTTCCCCTAACTTCCTATCATGTTGCCAATCTGTGTGTTAAATTGAATGCCACTGGGAATAAAAACTGACAAAGGCTGTAACCCTAAAGGGCCCTTTCAAACCATAGCATTGCACTAATCGCATGATTCCATGTGATTAGTGAACACTATCACACCAGTTACCTAGTGAGCGTTACCCTGCACTAGGTGTATTGCATTGCAATTAATTTTATTGGCACCACATAGCACCTCCTGGCCGCCATGCACTGTAATGCAGCGCAATGCGAGGTACCACAATACCATGTGTTGGGTTGCATTGCATTAAAGAAAAGAAGTGCATTCAAATGAATGGCATTGCAATGCACCTAGCGCATAGTAAGGCACGCTAGGTGTGTTGGGGGATAGTGTGCATTAACCACATTAATCGAAATTGTGCGATAAATGCAACTCTATGGTGTGAATGGGCCCTACAGACTATACACAGAGAACTTTTATTAATGCAACATATCTCATTGTGTCCGTCCATGGTCTCAGTGTGTGTCTGTACCAATTCCAAAAAAACTATTATTAGGAGCCAGACAAGCCATTTCATTCCATGCATGGCACTGCAGTCCAATATCAGTAAGAATACAAGGATAAGACTGCACCAAGGTAGGAAAACTCTTCCCCTTCGTTTATGATATTAGTGGCTTTGCATAGCACATTTTATTTGTATTTGCCAGACCTTGGTGAATCATCATAAATTTTATGTCCTGCTGTCATGTCTGACTCACTCAGCACCCCTGTGAGCCCAGTACAAACTGTGGAAGGCTGTATTAAGTTAGCTTTTTCATTAAAATAAGTGTGGTCAAAGTTGTACAACCAGGAGGACTTCACAGAAACCCAAATATAGTTTTCAAAAGCTTAAAGCTAAGCTCCAGGCACACTAAAATTCCTTCAGATATATTGTTCCACAGCCACAAAGTAGGGATGCACCAATACCGATACTAGTATCAGTGCTGATTGTTGGAACTTCTTGCATAGCCTTACGGAGAAACACAAGCACACATATGCATGCTGCACATGGCATGAAAAAAGGAAGGAAGCCACAGCTTCCTTCCTTATTTAATACAACAGAGCATATATACCATAGATACTGTATAACAGAACTTATAAACACTGCTATCTAGGGACCGAAATTGTATACTGCAGGAGTTATTGCTATAAACACAGTAATGTGTATACTAACACCGATACTGAGTATTTGGGTAGGCACTCGTACTCGTCCAAATGCTCCCGATGCCTATCCCGATACTGGAACTTCTGGTATCAGGAAGCCTGGCAGTGAATCATTACACGCTGCCCGGCTTCCTGATTGGCCAGGAAGCCGGCTCCATGCTCCCTTGTCACCAGGCTATGTACAGCACAGTGATTATGTCACTACCACTTTTATAAGGTAATGTAATACCTAGATGTAATACCTAGATGTTTAATTGCATGTGGTGCATAAAAAGTGGATTTATATTCTTTGTGAATATTGAAGGATATATTTACAGGAAAGTGTTTGTGCGTGGAGTTAAAGGAAGCAAAGATTTTATTTGCTTTTTTTTTTTTTTTTTTATAGCTCCTGGGAGCTTTTAGCCATAATGTGCTAGTATGCACAGCATATTATGGCAAACTTACTAGCAAAAATGGTCCCCTCCAGCTCTGTGGTCCTCCCTCACTGGCATTTCCATCTTCTAACTGGTCCTCTTCCAGGATTCAAGTGTTCAGCCGCTTGATTGGCCGGGCCCTGATGATGTTACTCACATGCGCACGCTAGTTACTTAATCTCGGCATGCCAGGTCTGTGCGCTGAGCTGTGCATGTGTGGCTCACTGTACAGAAAAGTAAAAAACTGCTGACAGAAAGAATATTGTACAGCAGAATAGACCAACAAAGTCTCTTCTGCCATAGAAAGTCTGCAGATCGGCAGCTTTTTAGAAGCTTTACTTCCACTTTAAGATTTAAACAATGTTAAGGCCAAATTACATATATTTTTATATGGTAGATTTCTGTGACCGATACCCCACATTTTGCAATTTCCAAATGCTTGTTTGTAATTCTTATTTGCATGCTCAGTGTAGATCTTTTTCCGATCGAATACAATTGTTGATGCTAGAACTAAGAGGCTAATAATCTAATACTTCCACATGGCATGCTAGTGGTTATTTATTACTCAGCTGGACCTGACATCTCAGATTAAACTTTATACTCTTGCATCAGTTATTTGAAAGCACATTGACATTGGAGCGTCTCACTCCATCAAACACAAACAACACGACATACTCGTTTATCGCTGATTAGCAGTTGAGTTCACAAAAGAAAGTTCCATCAACAGGAGAAAAGTCATTGTGAATCTACTAAAGTTTATACTTTTTATTAAGCTGAGAACACGTCTCTGATAAGATAATATTCATTGATGACATACATCTGACAGCAGAGAAGCTGTTGTCCCATCTGGGGACAGGTATAATGTCCTCTGTGTTGAAGGGTACAGGTCAGACACCTGTGACCCGGTGCTGGAGGGAGTGACACTGGATGACAAATCGATAGGGGGGGAGGGAGGAAGTAAAATACTTTTCAAATGGGAACCCAGCTGCACATTTACAGAGACTAGGTAAAGGTTCACAGTGTCTCATCCCCTGAAAAGGGTTAATAGAGATGCAAGGGACAGTTAGAGGCATCTCCTACACTCTGTTGTGTGCAGCTCAGCGCTCAGCATCTGTCAGGATGTCCTCGCATGCAACCATACCTCCATCCCCATCCCTTCTGCAGCCTTTACAGGTGCCCCAACGTCTAATGTTGGGCCCTGGCCCCTCCAATGTACCTCCACGGATACTGGCAGCTGGGGCTCTCCATATAATTGGACATATGCACCCTGAAACTTTCCAGGTAAGTCATAACCTGCTAAATGTTTGTCCTAATTTAAAAACATATTGGGCAAATATCAATATATAATACTATATATTTATTTAATAATGTATGTAATTCATAGATTAAAAATAGATTAATGTTTATCTCTACTTATACTTTTTCTCTAAACGATATCAAGCATGTGTCACACGTGAAACATTATCATAGACAGGAGCGTCTCCAAGTTCCTAAAAGACCTTGGGCACCCACAATGTTGAAGGGTTTGTAGTGTACCATGATAAAAAGTGGGTGAAGTTGTTTCTCATTCCGAACATAGACATCAAACCTATAATATTGCTAAGGAAAGAAGAAATAATAATGAATAGCTTGATAAACAAATGATCCAAAAACACAATAT
>NW_017307382.1:203466-235766 GCF_000935625.1 Nanorana parkeri
TATATGTATATAATATATATATATAATGTAAAATATATTATTGTTAAATTGATGGTCTAATATCATTTAGTGAAATGCTGTCAAAACTCTGTAGTGTGTTTATTTACCATCTTGTTTAATTGGTGAATGAGTAGGGGTAACAACTACCCCTTACTCATTCATGAGGGGGGTGGTATCTGGGTGCCCCCGTTATAAAAGGGGGCACCCAGATTCAGATAAACCCCCTGCCCACAGACCTCCACAACCACCGGGTCAGGGTTGTGGGGAAGAGGTCCTTGTCCTCATCAACATGGGGAACCTGTTGAGATCAAGTGGCCTGGTAAGGTTCAGGGGGAAGGCGCACAATCGTCCCTCCCCTTCCTTTCCTGCTCTGCCAGGCTGCTACTTGGATCAAGAGTCTGGTAAGGGACTTTGGGGAGACCCCCACACAAAATTCCTACCAGACCTAGAGGTATGAATGGGGGGACGGGCACGCTGTTTAACAACATTAATTACATTCAGACGAAATTCGGATGCATTCGAATTTTCGTTATCAATTTATTATTTTTCCCATTCGGAAATTCGGTTCTCAAATTGAACGAAAACGAATGCACCAGTTTACTTTTTTTTTTCAGAAATCTGTATAATCAGTGAGCTCCTGCATGTCCAGGTACTCTTTGGGGGACAGGTTCATTATGATGTTATTACGCTCTGTCTTGTAATCCTATTAGAAATCATAAAGTCATGTATCTAATGGTTGGGGATTTGTAACAGTTATCCCCTGACATTTAACGTGTAACTAAGGGCAAAATCTAACACGTGTAATGACGTTTTCAGTAGCATTACCACAGCAGTTTTTGTTTTTCTGAGTCCCTCTGTGAGATAGTTTTATAACGTGTTGATCCTGGCGGTAGATCAGTTATTTCTCCACTTCCTGTAATTGGGTGACAATGCTTCCTGTTCTGCAGTGTAGTCTCCCTGCGGACAGGGTAATCTTAGATGGACATGGAGTTTCGAATGAACTTTAAGTAAAAGACAAACACTGAAATGAGCCAAATCCAGGAAACACTTTTTTAGCAGTTACAAAAACATTTTCTTTCCTTTGGAATAAAAGGTTTAAGCCCTATGAATAAAAGCAGTCTTACACGGATTGTCCTTACCCCTGTGAATGCCACGTTTGCTGGACAGCTTGGTCTGTTAAGGGACATGGAAATGCAGTTGAGAAATCATTTATTTGATTTTAGTCATAATTCCACTTTTCTGATCATGGATGTAGTGTAACATGAGGGAGGCTTGTTCAAAGACAGAAATATGATGGCTGCTATTGCTGATCTCCTTCTGCAAATGCTAGTTCCTGGCTTTATTGCTGATCATCTTCTCTTCAATATTGTCCAAGCTACTGACCCAAAACCTGTATGCAGATCAGTAAGGTCAGAGAAAAGTCTAAATTCCTTACCTGCATACTTGTTCCAGCTCAGTGACTGAAATTGAAGAAAGAAGGCTAGGTGCCTGGCGTGACAACCAGGCACTTAGCATTTTTAGACAGAGAGTTTCCAATGGCAGCCTCAATGTTTTCTTATGAAAAACTTTAAAGAAGAGCTCTGGGCAAAAATGTTTTTAACCCTTGCATTGGGACTACCCACTCACTGCAAGGGTTACCTGCTAATAACTGTCTAAGGAGTAAAATAACAAAGTTATACTCACCTGATCCTCGGAGCCAGCCGGCTGTGACAGCCCTCACTTCAGCCTGTCTCCTCCTCTGCTTTAGAGACAGTATGTCTTGGACAGAGGCGTAACTATCACGCAGAAAATCACGCAATTTTTCATGTCGCTCAGTGTGAATGGGGTCTGATGTCTGTTATGGAGAAAACAAGCTTTTTGTTTTCTCAAAATCTTGAAAAGTTTTATTTTGGGTCCAGAAGCAATGCGGTAGCGCCGGGCCTGCTTCTGCAATGAAAATGTGTGTGATTGCTGCCTTGCTGTATAAAAGTGCAGGACAAACCTTGTTGGACTGTTCCTGGGTGGCACTGTATCTTGCATGGTTTGCTACTGCCACTACCAGTTGAGCCTGTCCTCTTTACAAAATTCATCATCTGTCTTTTGTCATTGTGCCTACATTTGAAACTGCCTCTGATGTCTACGGCCGGCTTGACCCCTAAAACTCCATTAATTTTATACTCATTACAATGGTACTATACACTGTGCCTTTCTGGCTATAATTGCCGTGGTGTAGCCATTCAGAGCCAGTGAACGGTTTGCTTAAATGACAGGTAACTTTAATTAGAAAGTTAGAGAGTGATTCATATTGGTGCATCTGTGGCTGTCAAACGGAAGACTCTTACTTTGAGAAGTAGAAAATGATTTTTAATTCAGTGATCAAAACTAAAACTTAATTACCTTGTGTACTTACATTGTGCAGATTATTAAGATAGCCATGAGAATCACCTACATTAAAAAGCCAATCATATTTATAATTTCTGAAATTTTACATCATGTTATTTATATTCTGCGGTCTATGTATGAACTCATGTATTTTGTATGTATTTAAAAAAGATATTTTGGAGTCTATTCATGAAGCTGCCGAAGGATCTGGCCGTAGCTTCGGCCGATCCTTCGGCTAGCTTCGGCCCCAGGACCCCTTCGGTTCAGTAGAACCGAAGGGGTGGTGTACGGGCTATTCACAATAGCCCGTACAGCTCCCGATCATGGCCGAGCGGCTCAGATTCGTGAATAGACCCCTTTGTTACTGAACATGCCCAGGGCCACCAATAGGGGGGGTACAGTCAGCCCTTCCGTACCGGGCCCCTATAGGAACAGCAGAGGGGCCCGGCAGGGGCTGCCCACACAGCTTTCCCCAACAAGAACTCCCTGTGATGCCTGCACAGCTTGTCAAGTACAAGTGATCTTGTACTAGCTTGCGATAAAAGGTTATAATAAAATAGAAATTTTAAAAAATTAAAACCAAACCGGCCGTACCAGCCATCTGATTTGAATGAACATGTGCGTGTAGGTCATGCACGTGTATGTAAATGGGGAGTCTGCCAGGAATGCTATGCGGGGCCCCATGACACCAACGATGGGTCACTATTCCTCCCACAGACATTAATGATGGGGTACTATTTTTTGCACTGACATCAACAATGAGGGACCTATTAGTCCCCCCACTGACTACAAGTGCTAGGTCATTTTTTACTTGCACTGATCAACAACATTGGGGTATATTTTACTTTAATTGACCATCAAGCCTGTGGCATTTTCTATTCCCACTGGCCACACTCTGACGTCCTTAAACTCTTAAGTGAAAAGTAGAAATCACCAGCACTCAATAAATATCGTTGATGTCCACTTAATCGGACCAGTCATCACAGACAAAACCAACGTTTCGGGGCCGCACAGGGTTCCTTCATCAGGGCGACAATGTAACAAAAGAACTCTTAAGGACAATTAACTGGACCTATGTTTAGAAAGTTTGGGGGCCCTGGGCTAGTTTGTCTCATTCTGCACCATTTAAATAACAGCTGAGGAGCACATACTGAATATAATGAAAATGGCTGAACATATAACACACAGACCTTTAGATCACAAATGAATGGAAAATGTTGCACTTCACTTGAAAAATAAATTGTATCCTCCCATTGCACCCATATGTGTAATTTCTTCTGTGTTTCCTTTGACAAGTCTGTTCTTTGTAATAACTTACACTGACAGCTCAGATGAAAGATTTTGCTGTGCCTCAGATAGATGGCATGATGACGTCAGATAATGCTAAAAGCCCTTCCATTCATGCCATTGTTGGCTACAGTATCATTCCTGGGAATGTGAAGAAAGCACTCATGTGCTTGCAGTGACAATTCTCCACGTAAGATGTATTTTTACTAAGTAATAGGATAAGGGTCACTTGGCAACTCTTGTTAATAAAGACACTGTATAACAGGCAGTAAATCTTTGTTACCTGTGCTCACTTGAAACTGAATAGCATAGAAGAATGTCTTCCCTGCTGTCTGTCAGGGTTCCTGAATCTCTTCTACTGCCCATACATGTACCTCAGAGGCTTATGATGGGGCCCGGTCCTGCCAATTTGTATCCTCGTGTCCAGGCGGCAGGAGCACTATCAATAATCAGTCCACTACATCCTGAGATGTACGAGGTATGGAAAGACTTAGAAGAAACACCATCTAGAATATAATATAGGTTTGGGGATTCTGGATATGAAAAGCTTTCTTATGTTTTTGTTGCGGCCAAAATGGTAGTCACCAGTAGCTGTTGGATGGGGCTTTTACCTCAAGCTGATTGTTCTCCAGCTCAGTGCCTTAAGCATTTCAAATTCACATTTCCACATTGCGCTAAGACGTGTAATATACGTTGCTGTGTTGTGGTGCCGTTTAACCTGAATTGCATCCCAACACACTAGGGCAATGCACCTGTGTTGTAACAAGCTTTACTGCAATGCATGTATGAGTTTAATGTCATTGGGGTCTGTTGACTGACCATCCATTTTCAATGGGCTCCCTTTATTGCAATGCACGTTAACATGTGACATTATATACATTAATGTACCGCAAAGAAGCAAATGGGCCCAAGTTCACCTTTCATCGTTTTCTATGTGTATTGTTTTTTGTGTGCTTATGTATAGTTGACAGAGTACCAGACAGAAAAGAAATGGGGCAAAGTTCCCTAAAGGTGGTATAGACAGCAGTGGGCAAGGATTAGAACCTGTGAGGTTTTTACTTCTTTTTTTGTCTCCACTGGCCAAATTTCCCTTTACTTCTTGCCCAGGTGACAAATATCTGACAGAATGATAAGTGAGAGGAAATCTAGCCAAGAGGAAAACAGACCGAATTAAGACCTCAAAAGAAACACATTTAAGAGGCGCTGGGGTTTCTCAAATTGTCCAGATTCCGTTAAGTTTGCAAATAAGCTCATTGGCATTGGTAAGGCAGCCCCCAAACAAAACAGGCCTCCTTTGTTGGGTACCCAGAATCGACTCAATGTTTAGAAATAAGGGGCACCAAACCAAAAGGTGAAAGAATCCCAAAGGTACTTTTAGTTGTTCAAAACAGCCAATGCCTTTCGGGGGAAACAACACTCCCCCTTCATCAGGGCTTAGAACGGGATAAGGGAAGGGAAGGCAACCACAGCACTCCAGCTGTTTAGGAACTACATGTCCCATGAGGCATTGCTAAACTCTGACTTCCAGGCATATTGGGATTTGTAGTTTTCCCACAGCTGGAGTGCTGAGGATGTCCACCCCTGGGATAAGGAATTGATTTGATTCAGATGATATTAATAACAAATGGATCTATATATGATTTGATATAACAATCCCCTTTAGGGTTGGAATTGTAATTGGCAGCAGCAACCTGACAAAGATCTTAACCCTTCCTTTCCACTGTCCTACATAAAATCTCTTATTAATTATTCTATATACCCAACACCCATTGTTTATAATGCCCCCTCTGGTCAGTGTCTGATGCCAACTTTGAATGCATAAACAAATATGTAATGACATGGTGTATACTGTATATGGTAACTGCATGGTTAAAGCATCCCATACACGTTTTAAGCATCTCAAAGGGATTCCAAATGCTTGTGAGCACTAGACAGAAATCTTTTTGGTAGCTATGAGGCAATTCAGACAACCGTTATTTAATACTCTTTTGTAAAGAATCAGAATATGATTATTAAGTTTGGATCCTATATCTGTTTAATTTACAATATTGGCCACAAATTTTACAACACAGTCTTGTGAATATGGGTTATTGTGAATGCTAATTTGTGTGTATAAATCTTTGTAATTATATATAACCACCTTATACTGTATGTGTTCATCCGCTGCACTATTGCTTTATATAGTAATAACAAACTTTATACAACTATCCATCACTGCATGTATCCACATATTACCTGACAAAAGGCATGTGATGGCAACGATAGCTTTTATTTGGTTTTAGAAGACATGCAACTAAAAAATATCGGTCACTGCACAGCCAAGAAGTGTCTAGAAAATAATTGTATGCAAATGGCCATCAAGTGATGGGAAGATTCTGGGATCTCAAGGAATAGCTGAGCACAAATGAAGTATAAGCTGTAATTACATTGTCTTGCACCCATTACTTAACAATTATAATAAATGGTCTAAAACAAATGTTTACTATGGCAGTGTCGCCCCATAGCAAACATTTCCCAATTCCACTGTCTGAACATTGTTCACAGGCTAGACCCGAAAAGGTACACAAGCACGTCTGAACACCATGAACGTTTATGGAAACTGTATATATTATCGGTTCTGTTTTTCCATTCTTGTTCATTTTACTAACTCACCAGCTGTGAAAAATTACTGATTTTTAAAAATGGATCTTTGTAGTATGGGCACAGATGGTCTAATGTAATATTCATAAAGACTGCATCCAGAGCTGTATTTACTATATGTACACATAGACCAGTGTCTACAGCAGCAGGGTAAAGAGGAACAGCACAAGAACACATTCACAGTATATGTTTAGTGTTTTCTCTTGGTCTATACAAAGCTGGTCATTTGTGGGCCATTCTCCAGCAGATGACAGGGGTATATTGATTACCAAAGGGGAGTCATACAATTTTATGCAGATCAAATACACCACAATTCCTACTGATTGGATGACTATACAGTACAATGGGTAGCTCTGCTTATAAACAGTATAGCACTACCAGACGGGGGGCGTAGTTTTAGCTTTCTTATTAGCCATTAGAGAAAAGGTTGAACATGGTATGAACCCAGTTCACTCAAGCCAGCTACAAAGCTATATACTATTATTTGACTAACAAGGATTCAGTAAATTCTCACTAGAGGCCTTGGTAATGGCTGAAATTAAGAATGCAATTCATCCTGACGTTGTAGCTAACACTAAGGTAATAGACATAATTTACATTGAGGGTATCCCTAACATGAATATGATATTTTCACAATGGTGTCAAAGAGTCACACTGAATTCAAAAAAACATGATTTTCCAGGAGTCTCATGCTCAAGGCTGATTTATCTATATTATACCATTAGAGGGTATCTATGGTCAAAAACTAAAAATAAATATGGATTTCTATACTGAATCTCCACTCCTAATAACCATATCCATCTAGAAGTTTGAAATCTTTCTTATTGAAGATGCCCATAGGATGGACTTCCTTGACACAATTTCACTCAGCGTCTGAACAATGTAACATTATCATTGCTTTCTGGAAGCAATGCATGATGGGATATGTCATCTTGAGAAATCAAGATTGTATCATATCAAGCAGCAGGGAAAGAGACACACTAGGAATCCAGGAAATTGTTAAAAGTGATGGGCAGACAGAAGGCAGAGCTCACTACATAAAAGGGATTTATTTTTTTCATGTAACCTTTGATTATATTATCAAAAACAACTCTAGTATGTATTCCTATTACAATGCTGATAGTGTATGCTGGGACTTTACATGAGACTCCGTTGCAATGGCAATAGTAGGTAGGAGAACTTGTGGATTTCATTGCATAGATCTCCTTGCTGAACAATGTAACATTATCATTGCTTTCTGGAAGCAATGCATGATGGGATATGTCATCTTGAGAAATCAAGATTGTATCATATCAAGCAGCAGGGAAAGAGACACACTAGGAATCCAGGAAATTGTTAAAAGTGATGGGCAGACAGAAGGCAGAGCTCACTACATAAAAGGGATTTATTTTTTTCATGTAACCTTTGATTATATTATCAAAAACAACTCTAGTATGTATTCCTATTACAATGCTAATAGTATAACCTGATAGTGTATGCTGGGACTTTACATGAGACTCCGTTGCAATGGCAATAGTAGGTAGGAGAACTTGTGGATTTCATTGCATATATCTCCTTGCTGCAATATCAGTTGTATTGTAAGTGATCCAGCTCATCAGCCTAACCACAACTGGAATAACAGTTTGCATGAACTGTGCTTTTCATCTGACATTTCAGTGACAGGCCCTCAATACATATCTATGGGTGCCATAATGCCCTAAAATGATTCCCTGAGGTTCCAGTCCCCTACGCTATTAAAAAGACAATAGAGGAAGCCCTCCAGCTCCTAAAGGCCTGGTAACTTAAAGTGCAACCCCTTTAAACGGTAACTAGGAAAGGATGCCATGCATATTAATGAAAAAATAAATGATAAGCCAGCTGAAAATGTATATTACTTGTGATTAAACTTTAATGCTTTCAAAAGTGCCTGGTGATATGCAAAACATCTCTCTGTTAAAGGACGGTTCTATCAAATGTATGCCTGGAGCTAGTGATTCTGTATTTTACAGAAACCTTGTATTGTTCTGTGCAGATAATGGATGACATTAAGCTGGGAATACAGTACGCCTTTCAGACACATAACACTCTGACCCTGGCTGTGAGTGGATCAGGACATTGCGCAATGGAGGCAGCCATCTTCAACGTGGTCGAGAAAGGGGATGTAGTGCTCATTGCTTCCAAAGGAATTTGGGGTGAGAGAGCTGCAGATATTGCTCAGAGAATAGGTAAGTGAAACAGTTTTGTCAGAATCTTCAGTAAAAAAAAGATTAAAAAAATTATACTGTACTTTCATACTGCTGTATGGTAGAGACAATCATTCAAAGGTTGGACTAGAAACACAAAGCGCACGGCTCACCCATGTCATGCATCGTTGTAATCCACATTCAGTGCACGGATGACCCTCTTCTGGGATGATATTCTAAAAAACTACAGAACCAGCAAACGATGATCTTCCAATGAAAATCCACACACATCTATACAAAAAATAAATAAATGCTGATGCGTTTCTGCCTTACTCGGCCTTAGTCATAGCTGGTTGTGAACCAACACCAACCCCCCAATCATTCAAAGGTCAGAGCTTCTGCCTTGCAGCACTGGGGTCCAGTGATGTGCATTACCTCCTGTTCCGGGTGAGGCATTCCCTAGCCTCGCCCCAGCATATCCCGCCCTGCCGATCGAAGCCCCTCCCCACCCCACCTATCAAAGCCCAGTCGGTCGAAGACCCGCCCCCAAGCTAGGGTGAAGAAGGAAGGGAGGAGCCTCTCTTTTCCTCACTTGCTCATCACTGCTGAGGCATCGAGATCGATGGCCTCAGTGGGGTTTTTTTTGTTTTTTTTTATTGGACAGCTTGGACCAATGGCGCTTTGCCATTGGTCCAAGCCATCCTCAGAGCTCACACCTCTAACAAAGAGTAGAGGCTGTGACAGCTCTTCCCTCACTAGTTAGGTTACACAAACAGTGGGGAAGCCCGCTGCAGTGTAACCTAACTACCTGTCATAAGTCGGATGCAGCGCTGCCTGTAATTAACAGGCAGCACTCCATCCATGACAGGTTACACAGCGGGGAGGCTTTCCCTCCTGTACATGTAACCTGTAACAAGCTGATCTGAATGGAGAAAAAGCTGTCAGCTTCAGACTTGAAGCTGACAGCTTTTTCCTCCATAATTCTAGGTGAGGCTCTGCCTCACCTGCCTCCCCTGACCACACGTCCCTGCTGGGGTCCCCAATTCGAATCCAGGTCCAGTTAGGACTGCATGGAGTTTGCATGTACAGGTGAAACTCGAATAATTAGAATATCGTGCAAAAGTAATTGCAGTAAGTGCTGCAAAAGGGGCCCAAACCAAGTACTGAGTACATATGCATGCTTGTACTTTTCAGAGGTCCGATATTGTTCTATGTACAATCCTTGTTTTATTGATTGCATGTAATAATCTACTTTTTTGAGGTTGTGGATTTGGGGTTCTTGGGGTTTTCATGAGCTGTAAGCCATAATCATCACAATTATGACAAATCACGGCTTGAATTATCTTGCTTTGCATGTAATGAGTCTATCTCATATATTAGTTTCACCTTTTAAGTTGCATTAGTGAAATAAATGAACTTTGCACGATATTCAAATTATTCGAGTTTCACCTGTATGCAGATGAGCATACGAGATAGGAACTGTAGATTGTAAGCTCCTTGAGGGTAGGGACTGATGTGATTGAAATGTAAAATATCACGTAAATTGATGGTGCTATATAAATAAATTTAATAAACAAATAAATAAACTTGCACAATAGGACCCAGCTATAACACAGAGGTTGAAGGGTGGAACCAAAATGCGTGGCAGGGGACACAGGTATCCAGCATTACGAGAAATGTCAAATGTGGAAGAGTCTGATGAAGGCTGCAGTGCTGGAATGAAAAAGAATTAGGAGACAAAGGCCCCCGGAGGGGTGAGTATAAGAGCTCTTCTATTGCAGGGCACCTACATTTAGGATTTTTTTTACCATGACTAGAGATTTCCTTGATTGTGTCATCTCTGAACTAGCATCTCAGTTCAGGAAGTAGATACTGACCCCGGATGATGACACTAGTCTACTGGGGAGAAAGGACAATGAAGGCATTGTCAGGGGGTGTACCGTCATCCTTGTTATGCTGGGCACACACCTTACAACCATTGCAAGACTTTTGTCTTGCGATGCTTGTCAGGTAATTTAAAAAAACGTACGATCTGCCTATCTTGGACAGGCAGATCGTACTTGCGATGATCGCAAGCCCGCCCCGCTGAGGGGCGGGCTTACTATGACCGCCCGGCTTTTATCTTACTTACATGCTACACACCAGCCGAAAATCGTACGATTCTCATCGGGTTTTCGAACATGTTCCTAAGATAAAAGTAGTGAGACCATACATTAGCAAAGGTCGCACGGCTCCCACACACCTTACGATAATGGTACGATCCCGGGATTTCCCGTGATTATTGTACGATTATCGTAAGGTGTGTGGGCACCTTTAAACTGACAATTTTGTTATCATGCATGCATGCATTAAAAATGAAAACAATCTCTGACACAGTTGAGGTTCAAAGGTTGTAATTGATTCATTGACTTGCAGAAATCAAGACTTTTTATGCATTTATTATTATCTATAAAGATAATATGAAGATATCATATCTTTAAAGCATAGGGGTATAAGGGGTAATACCCAAAGAGGTGTGTTTATTCTTTGATCTTGATTAATAGGATTTAGAGCCACTTGAGGTCACAAGTGTTTCCTCTCATATACTCTGGAGAGTCCACAGCAACAGACATTACCCAGCTGACAGTGTGGACGTGTAATTCATGCATCCACTTAAAGAGCAAATTGGATATAGTACATTAGTGGAATGAACAGCTTGCTCTCATGCAGACAGGTTAATCATTGGCACATAATGCTGTTTTCCAGCATTTGCACCTGGTCAGTTCCCAGTTGTGATGGTCTGGACTCTGCACTGGACTTCATCTGCCAACTTTAACATTTTGGTTTAACCTTTTCTCAACGTCATGAAGAGTTTGGAAATTAATCATTAATGCAGGGAGCTAAGAAATATTTAAAGTGTTGCAGGATTGTTCATCGCAAGTTTAAATTACCAACAAACATTCGGCCACACCATATTACCATTGCGTGTTTAACTGGCTGAACATTTTGTTCTATTTTCTATGCACTTTGTGCTGAATCATTACAAGGGAGAAGGGGCAAGAACCACATTTAAGTTGTTTCCCATAGAGACCATTTAGAACTCTATTTTAAAGCAGAAATCTGGGGAAAAACATGTACTAAAAAGGGGGGTAGTGCCACTGCAATGGTTAAGTGCTTGTTTTTTGTCCAGGATCAAAATGAAAAAAGTTATACTCACCCAATCCGCCGAGCCAGCTTGCTCTTAAGGTGCCCATATACTGCACGATTCTTGTACGAGAATCGCGGGAAATCCCGCGATCGTACGATAATCATGCAGTGTATGGAAGGCGTGCAACCGTTTCTACTGTACGGTCACGCGTCTTCCGTCGAACAAGCAGGCTGGAAAACCCGCCGGGAATCGTGCGAGGGTTGTAAAGTGTATGGCCACCTTTAGACTGGTCCCTGGAGGCTCTCGTTTCCCCTCCACTGCAGCAGTCTAAGGTCCCTGAGTCATCACGTTCTATACACAGTGTATAGGACGCCAAGGGACATTGTATGCAGGAGACAGCCTGGAGGGACCACTGTGACAGCTGGTCGCCCCTGAGGATCGGGTGAGTATAACTTTGTTGATTTTGACCCTTGGCAAAAATTAGCACTTAACCCTGGGTACCCCCACTGCAAGGATTAATAAAATGTTTACCCAGAGTTCTTCTTTAAGTTAATGAAAGGCAAAATCTGATTTTGCACCTTTTATATGTGTGTGCCATCATAGCTCCCCATACATAGTGAAATAGGAATATCTGACTTTGTCATTTGATCACCTTGCTCTATTTTTAGGGGGATATGCCACACATTTGTGTTGATTCACTAAAAGGAGTTGAGAATCTTCACTCAATAAATTGTATATATATATTTACTTCAATTATCCAATCACATGAAAAGCAAATCCCTATTTATTTTTTTTCATCTGAACATGGATGAGTATTCAAAGTAAATTGGATTTTTTTTTAAAGTGAATATTCATGCCATTTATTGAGTGCAGATTCTCAACTCCTATAGTAAATAAGCCTCACTAAGTGACCAAACTATAAGCAAATCTATCCAGCACCTGACCTTGAATGCCATTGATATTGAGTGCATGGCTACTGGTGATATCACTCATAAAATAGAAAAGGTTAGCACCATATAATGAGCCTGTTATTTATTGAGGGCTCAACAGGACAAGTGACAAAAAAAAGTGGAAACAAAGTGTCTCTAGTGTTGTTTTGGGGTCTCACAGGACCCCTTTTTCAAGGTGATAGGCCAATAGAAAGAGAAAGGGGTCTTGTGAGCCCCGAAAACATAATTACACTGTAAATGATGATCTTGTTGAGCCCTCAATAAATAACTGAGGCTCATTATGAGGTGCTGACCTTTATATTATGTGACCATTCTGGACACTGCAGCCACATAGTGCAGAGGGTTGTATAAGTATTGAATACATTTGCTAAGGTGGTCATCATTCGGCCATGCACTCTTTGATTATTGTCAGACTAGGTCTAAAACGATCTAATCTGACTTAAAAACTCACTTTATACATTTTTGCTTTTCCTTCTTTGTCTTTAACCAGTGAAAGAAAAAGATGTATAATCACATAGGAAGTATTGATCTCTATGATCTATCTGTACAGACAGCCACATTACAGAGATGGATGTCTGAGCCAGGCCGGGAGAGAGAGGATCATGTTTTACTCTGACTCATCTTCACTCATCTGTTTCCTTAAAGAGCTAATACTCACGAAGGGCAATTGAATCAATGAGGTCTGGGGGATTATCATTCTCTATTTACTTGTTAAACCTGGAAAAAAGGGAAAACAGGAGCAAGCATACCTTCAATTCACTCAATGCATTCATATCATACTCTCCTGTGATGCACATTCTACTACATATGCACAACATATTACATACCATTCTTAAAACAAATCTAAACCCTAAACTGGGGGACATTAGGTTGACTTAAGCTCTGTGTATCATGATTTTTTTTTTAAAGAAATTACCTAAATTCCTTAACAATACAATTTAGGATGCCTCCCAAACCAGGTATATGCAGTTTTGTGTCCCTATGTTGTCATGCTGACACGTGCCTAGGGTTGCCACCAGCCAGTATTTCACCAGCCTGGACCAGTGCAAATTGGACTTGTTGCCAATGTTATTATTAGGGAAAGACCATAATGCTGTTTTTTTTCCCTCAGAAATGAGAACACACAAACGAAGCACCGCTGCTCCACGGCTCAGTAAAGGAATGAGTTGGGTGCTTGCCGCTTACATACAATGTCATATAACATCCTGCATATTATATATTACTTACTCTTTTATTTCTGCATATAATGGTATTGTTGAATTTGCAGGATGTTATATGACATTGTATGCTATGCAGTGAGATATGAGGCAGGTCCCCTTTTAATTGTGTTACCATGTAATGACATGCCATAAACTTGATAGTATAAAGCACAGCCTGCCCTAGTCCACTCTTATATCTATGACTAAGCCCATGATTGGTTGAAACGTGTCAGGTGGGTGGACCTTGGGCGGGACACCCAGTGATGAAGTACAAGTTTCAATAAACTATCCCAGCGGAATCCGGTGTGCGGCCAGCTTTTCTTCTATTTGTATTGGCAACAAGTCCAATTCGTAGCGGCCAGGCCGGTAAAATACCGGCCATTGGCAACCCTAGGCACATGGGCCAAGATGACAATATATGGACACAATTTGGGGAAAGTTGCCACTCCATAACAGCAAGTACATGAAGGATCTTCGCGTTAAAAGTACCAGATAGTAATCAAAGCTGCAAATTTAAACAAAATGAAAAGTACTGTTTTAAATGACAATAACATGTTTACATCTACTTTGATTTCTCAAATACTCCTATTTTATACTGCCTATGCCTTGCTTGGGAGGCATCTTGCATGCTAAATTGTATTGTAAAATAATAATGATCAGATTAGGAAATCCAAAATGAGAAATGTTATTTATTTACCGATACAGTATTTTAGGCGTAACTGATGAAGTCAAGAATAGAAACGTAGGCGTATCACTTCAAAAACAGTTCCACAGGTCCAATCATTCAAAACGATCTGCAAAAGAACAAAAAGCTGCATATGTCTTCAAGAATGGAACATGAAGAAGAGTCCTTTTCCTATTTTGTACAAGCAGTGATCTACAGGTGAAACTCAAATAATTAGAATATCGTGCAAAGTTCATTTATTTCACTAATGCAACTTAAAAGGTGAAACTAATATATGAGATAGACTCATTACATGCAAAGCAAGATAGTTCAAGCCGTGATTTGTCATAATTGTGATGATTATGGCTTACAGCTCATGAAAACCCCAAGAACCCCAAATCCACAACCTCAAAAAAGTAGAATATTACATGCAATCAATAAAACAAGGATTGTACATAGAACAATATCGGACCTCTGAAAAGTACAAGCATGCATATGTACTCAGCACTTGGTTTGGGCCCCTTTTGCAGCACTTACTGCAATTACTTTTGCACGATATTCTAATTATTCGAGTTTCACCTGTATATTTATACTATATTGCTGAATGAAGCTCTTTCTTTATAAAATGTGTTATAGTGGAAGAAATGCTTTAATCCTTCCATCTACTTTACATCTCAGGTGCTGATGTTCGTCTCCTATCAAAACCACCAGGGGAGGGCTTTACCCTAAAGGAGATAGAAAAGGTAAGCAGCCAGGAGCGTTATATGTATTACAAATATTCCCTACCTTACCCTGATGACTGCAGGCGTCCTACATTTGCAAATTCATATATCTTCCCCCTTCTAAAATCATAGTAACATAAGTAATAGTGTAGTCACCATCAACAGTACTGTTGATGGTGACTACAGCAAAAAGTGTCTGCGAAAGTTTTGCTTCCTGAAGTACCTCTCTGTCTGGCCTGCTGATTAGACAATGAAGAAGCACCACATTCAGGATGTCATTCCTGTGCTCTCTCCTCCTGGAAGCATGGCCACAATGTTAGACTGACAAAACAGTACAAAGCAATAGAGCCCCGACTAGTTTGGAGTGCTGACATTCCCTCTTTTAGTCTTAGTACTTCTGAATAAAGAAATGATTATACAATATATAAATGTACATGTACTAGCTGCAGTAATAAATGCAAGTAATAATTTCCTAAAGTAGAATTAAATGGGGAGAGGAGGTGGGTGGCCAGCCAACCATGCCATAATGTACACAGTATACTAGCACTCCATGGCACACTTACCTCTGATATTCCTTTCCATCAGCAATACAAGGTTCATGCTCCCATCTCTACTCTGCCGCACTCTTCTCTTCTTCTCTTATTGGGTAATGATGTTACCTTATGTGCACTGCAGTCACATTATCTCAGCACCTGACTCCATTCCCAATATCCTACAGTGGTCAGGAATGGGCTGGGACTGTATAGTGTACTGCGCCTATGCCAATGTATAGATTACAAAAATGCTAGTAGGTAAGAAAAATAATTTTTTTAAAGCACCTAGACAAAAACAAGCACTTACCCCTTGCAGTACAGGGGTCCCCCACAAGGGTTACTACAATATTAAACCGGAGTTCTTCTTTAAAGGTTTAGTTTCGGACAAATTACCAAATCTAAAAATACTTTCTAATATTTGCTTAAAACTTTATTTTAAAGTGACACTTTTATTAATGTGCCTTGCGATCCTGTGCGGCCGATCGCATTGTGGTCAGAGGGTGTGGCTACGGTGCCATTCACTTCAATGGACCGCAACGTCCCCTCCTGCTCCACAAAAAAGTGAGCCGGCCGCAATGCGAGGCAGTGTGTTCTGGCCATCGGGCCAGAACTTACTGCATCTGGTGTGAACGAGGCCCTAGATTTGAGAGTATACTGCTGAGACCATCACTCTGCTCTCTCCTCCTCTTAAAAAGCGCCCATTGTTTAAAGTAGTATAAAGTCTCAAAGTGTTTTTTTCAATAATGAATCCAGATCAAACAAATATACATTGCCCAGCAAAGTATCCCTTTACATTATTACCCAAGCACTTATAGTCATCATTTTTCAAACTGCTGCTCCAACTTTCTCAGCTCTGCTGACCTGAACTTCCTGTCCAGTAAGAGATACTAAAGGGAGAGCAGTCCCCAGTAGCTTTCCATTTACTAGCTTGGAGAAAGTAGAAGCGTCAGGTGCGCATACCTGCGAAAACGATGATTGCGCCCATTACGCCACACATGCTACATATTGCCGCGAACGTCGCAGTGAGAGCGATATCTTTAGGGCCATCAATCACTGATAACACTAAACTGATGAGCGGTAAAAGCTTTTAAAGTGTCGTCTATGGCCAATTTTGGGTATTGTAGTTTTTTTTCGATTTCGCGGGTGCATGCAATTTTTAAGCTTGACATGTTTGGTGTCTATTTACCCAACGTGACCCCGTCTTTTATATTTTACCATAAAATTGGGTAATAATAATTGTTTCCTAACATAATGTAAAAAACATGTAAAAACACTTTTTTCCCCCGGAATTTTCAGTACATTTTCTGAAATATAGAAAAAAATAAAAACCCCAGTGGTGAATAAATACCACTAAAAGAAAGCTCTATCTGTCCCCAAAAAAATGGTATAAAATTCATTTTAGTACAGCGTTGCATGACGGAATAAATGTCAGTCAAAGTACCGCAGCTCTAAATACTGAAAAATGGCCTGGCCAGGAAGGAGGTCTAAACACCTGGTCTCATCCCCATAACCTAACCTGATCTGTGACAAAGAAGCTATCATAGGTCAGCTCTTTTGATCGGGAAGTCAGCAAACACACACCGCCGATCGCCGACTTCCTGATCCTCTCACTGCAGAGAACGGTGACTGTCAGTCATCACTTCCGCAGGGATTTCCCCCTCCCCTCTCCGATCCTCCAGCGCTGAGCGGAGGAACGGACAGGAGGGGGCAGGCACAGTTGGCTCTGCCTCTAGATAGGCAGAGGCAGCTGTCAAATCGAGCGCAGAAGTCTCTATAGATAATATGCATGAGTACATGTTCCAAATGATCTTTGTTCTTTTCATTACTGTACTGAATACACCTGACAAGTTCTTGGATTATCTTTAGATGGAAGCCTCATAATTCACAATATTTTCATACATGTCAGTAGAGTTGATTCTTCTTCTTGATTTCAGGGTCTAGCAGAGCACAAGCCTTCTCTCCTCTTTATAACTCACGGAGAATCGTCTAGTGGAGTTGTTCAGCCTTTAGATGGATTAGGAGACCTGTGTCACCGGTATGTATCTACATCTAGAAAAGAAAACATTCCATGCTGTATGAATAGCTACAAGAGGAAAAAAAACCTTTGTGACACCCACAGGAGATGTAACCAAGGATGTATTACACATCTACAATCAGTGCTCTGTTCTGCTATAGGACTGCAATTCTCATTGGGAGGACTGGGGTAGTAGGGAACTTTCATTTTAAGGAGTATTCTGCTTTCCCACCTCTCTTATTATTTCTCCTCACTTTCTCTCTTTCTATTCCATCCTGATCTTCTCACATTCCTCTGTCACTCTTATAGTACTGGACATATCTTAAAGTGCAACTGAAGCCAACTTTTTTTTAGTTTTGTATACAGTGGAGAGGGATTTGAACCCCTGGCCGGTTTTTATTGTAGTCTGTGCCCCCAATAGGGAGATTCATCCCTTCTATTTGTCCTGGTGATAGTTATCACTGAAAATGAAAGAAAATCTCAGATTTTCAGCTGTCATCACGACAGGAATAGATGAGACATCTTCCAATGGGGACACTAATTCTGGTGACCCTACTGACCACCAAATTTGTCTCTAATTTTAGAGAGATGTCCTCCCACTTCCTGTTGTGGCTATGGGACAGGAAGTGAAGGGAAATCTCCCCAATGGGGCACAGATGGCAAAAAAAGCTGACAGGGGTTTTTACTCTTCCTTATTTTATCCAAAACTTTAAAAAAAAAACTGAATTTTCACCAAAATATGTTGAAATTATTATTGTTTTCTATATCCTTAAACAGAAAGACTGACAGGAATTCAGCAATATATCACAATGAGCAATCACAATGTGTAAAGTGAAGTAACCCATAGATTAGTGTAGTCAGGGTAGCTATGGAATGATTTCCAATTGGTTGGTATAATTTACTGCACTTTGCATATATAATCGTTCTTTGCACTTTGTCTTATAAGTGACTGAAAGTCTATTTGCACTGCTGAGAATGGAAGCAGAGATGATGGCATGCAGTCCAACAAAGAATTAAATATCAGTATTGGATGTACTAATCCTTTAAAGTGGCAATAATATTAAGAGGACTATTTATTAAAAATTTGCATAGCTTAGTTGTGCAGTGAAACGTCATGTAAATTTGCTCTGTGCGAGTTAACCAGCTGTTGTGGGAATGGGACAAAAACAAATGTTCTTAGTGTATTTCCTCTTCTGGTCGAATGTTCTTCAGTAGGTTTATTCATAAAGAATGGGGAAATACTGCATTATGGCCACTAGATGGAGCTGAGAATCATAGTACATAAATACACGTTAGTAAGGAGATCTAATGTTATAATTCAAGAGACCACAGGAGAGAATGAGCATATATCCCCATAGTAGAGTATATAAACTCATGTAACATTGTATCTTCTTTACTGACATGTATTGTTTTCCTATAATCTTCAGCTGTATCTAGTGGTCGTAATGTGGTATTTTTCTTCTGTATAAATATACCTATTGAAGAACATTGGCCTTTGCCCCATTTTTACAACAGCTGGTTAACTCGCACGGAATAAATGTACCTGAACAAATAAGCTATGCAAATGTTTTTTATAAATAGACCCCAAAGTAATTATTTGGGTAGAAAACATGTGTACATTGCTCAGGCTGGGGCACTGATATAAAAGCAATGAGTATCATGCGGTTTAAACTTTGAAATAAAACAGCACTGCATTATCATCAGTGCCAGCAATAACTTGAGATGAAAAGAAAATGACCTGAGGATAAAATACAAATGGATGATTGATTAGTGGGTTCTGACCTGTGATTGTTTTCTGGTCTCAGGTATAACTGCCTGCTCCTTGTAGACTCTGTGGCTTCTTTAGGAGGTGCGCCCATCTACATGGACAAACAGGGTAAGAAGTGGGCTTTTATCGGTTTCTTATTGTGCACTTTTTGTATAATCTTATTAAAGATGAACATTGGACAACATTGTATATAGCAACAGTTTTATTTGCCAAAGGATTTGTGTTTCTGTCCATCCAGAACGGACACTTACATTGTACTGTCCATTAGTAAAGCCGGGTTGGTGACCTGACTTTTGTGTAATAAAACAATACAACTTGGTCACCTCCCTGCCCCCAGCCTGTAATTGGACAGGAGAAGCAGTGGGCTGATGGCTCGTTATTCTGCTCTTTTCATCTGTTACCAAGTTCCTTGTCGGTTCATGTGCACACAGAAGATCTAACGCTGCCCTACACTCCCCCAATCTGAGTGGCATGTGCAAGGGAGTACAAGTGGCTGATATTAAGTCAAATTTATGTATTGACACTAGTTGCATTTAAAAATAAATGTAATGAGTTGTTTTTATTTAATGAAGACAAACCCCCATTTATTAGGACCTGCTTTGCTGGAATTTTGTTTTCGGCAGACAGGTTTTGACTTCCCATATATGTCTGTAGGAAGCCAAAACCCGCTTGAAACAGGTCAGAAGGAGGCCAATTGCAAGTCAAATTCGCCTGTCAATGAATTCTGAATGACATCAGACACACTCATGTCACTCTAACACCATTAACATAAGCCCAAAGTCCGTCAACACAGACCCTAAGAGTGAATAATATCTGCACGTCACCGGTCACACATTCAAACCTAGTCACAACAGCTGTTCCAGGGCAGATCGGTTCTCCTGCACATACGATTTGCGATGATCAGCCCACCTGAGGCCCTGCAGAGCCCAGCATAGAGAGTCTCAGATGGGCTGTGCAGGATCTATGGTGTGCTCTGCAGGGTCATTCTCAGATGGGCTCTGCGGAGTCTCAGGTAAGTCCAGAGTCCAGTGTGTTACTAAGCCCTGAGTCCAGTGCGTTACTAAGCCCAGGGTCCAGCGCATTACTAAGCCCACATATACATGCTATACATAGCATAAATGTAAAAAACGATATATGACGTGTTATCTTCATTTTAGATGTCAAAAGAGTTTTGTGGTGGATCTGGGTTCATTATAATCAGCTGGTGGACTTTCTTTGTTGTAATAAGGAAAGGTGCAGTGTAGGCATCCCTTTAGTAGTAATTAACACAGGGAGTATCTCACCAAAAATAAAATTCCTAATGCAGGGGATGCCAAAAATGTATACCTGTATCTTAGTGCTGGGAAAATCAGTCAACCAATCACAGAAGCAGAAAGTGACATCTCTGGGGGTGTTCTGTACACTAAGTGTGTATTAAGGCCGTGACACACTGCACGCGAAGCAGCGCGGAGCGGGGGCACGCTGCCTTTGCGAGCAGTGTGTCATGTAATTTTCTGCTTGGCACCTCAGCTTGCGAGAGCTCGCGGAGCTGAGCTTGCTGAGATGAACAATTTCAACTTCAGCCAATCGGCTCGCGCGTATAAACCAGCGCGTCGCGATGTGACAGCTGGCAGGTTGTTACGGACGAGCCGATTGGCTGAAGGTGCTGTCAATCATCTGACTGCACTCAGCTCACACACTGCACGCAAAGCTCCGTGCCGGATAGCTTTGCTTCGCTCTGCAAGGCTTCGCGTGCAGTGTGTCACGGCCTTAAAGCCTCCGGGTCGCTATTTTGTATTGCATTTTTGTGATAGATTTAGAGCATTACAGCAGCTGCAGTTTTAAATGGTAAGGTAGTTTTTCTTAACATTAAATTACAAAATGGTTAATTATAGGGATGCACCGATATATCGGCCGCCGAAACATATCGGCCGAAAATGGCACTTTTGGCATAATGCCGAAAGAGCCATGTTTCGGCCGATACATCGGCGCATCCCTGGTTTCTTTTCTCCCCGCTGGGTGCTGCTCTGTGTTCCAGCGGGGAGAAAAGAAAGTGGCAGCCGGCCGAGCGCTGCAGGACGAGAGCTCTGTGAGCGGCCGGCGTCTCTCCTCCCACACCGCTCAGCCGCTATCACAGTCCGGCAGAGCGGTGTGGGGGCGGAGACAGCGATGTCAGATGAGGGCTTTCCTCTCTACATCGCTCGATCAGCCTCCTGTGACAGCGTGTCAGAGAGAAAAGCAAGGTACACACACTCAGCGATCAGTGATGGCTGAGTGTTTGTACATAATTGAGGATATGGTATGTTAACTATATCCTCAATTATGAATGAATGGAAGTGATCTACATCACCCCCATTCATTCATAATTGTAGTTATAGTAAACAACGTTCTCATGTTATCAATGAACAGGAACACTCAGAGGATTCCTGTTCATTGATAACAGGGGACAAGGAAAAAGAGAATGAGGACTCTGTGTTCTCAATCTCTTTTTCTATTTAAAAGGGAAATATCAGGGGTCTGTTTAGACCCCTAATATTTCCCCGAGGCCCCTAAAAGTAAAGTAAAAAATTAAAATATTTAATAAAAAATGAATTAATAAATTTAAAAAAAATTAAAAAGTTTATAAAAAAATAAAATATTTTAAAAAATTGAAAAAATAAAAAACATTTTCGGTTTCGGCCTGACATTTTTTTTAAATTTTGGTTTCAACATTTCCATTTCGGTGCACCTCTAGTGAATTATCATCTTTGGAAAGTGGAGTTACGTTTTAAGTAAAATGACATCTGCAAGAAAGAAAAATAAGATCCTATAGTCTACCCATGATACTACTACAAGTTCATATGCGTCTTCTGCACCTACATCACCATCTGCTGGGCAAATAGTATACTAATATAAAGTGTTGCCACAAGAATACGGTCCATTGCTTAGACATTTTAATAAATACATAAAACAAACAAATAAATAAATAAATCCTAGGATGTGATGGCTGAAGATCTTCAGCTTTTTCATATTGTTTGTTAGAGGAAAAGGGTAGAAAATGAGATGTTGAGCTTTTACAGATGAATTATTTTGGGAATTACAGTATATCATAGTAACAACAGCATCATAATGTTGTGATGGAAATCATTATATTAGTATTTTAGTGCTAGCAGCCTAACAAAAGATAGTTTGTGATTGGTGAGTGAAGGTTATTTTACATTTGGGGTATTTCTCTAAATTTGGTGAAAGAATGTACTTAACAATACTTGTTTCAGCTCAACCTTAAATCTTATTTTTGTGTGTCTTTTCTCAGGAATTGATATCTTATACTCTGGGTCTCAGAAGGTGATAAACGCCCCTCCAGGCACAGCACCTATATCATTCAGCGAAGCAGCAAGGTATGTAATCATAAGCTAAAATCTCTCAGACACCCGAGTAAATGAGACAGTCACTTGTTCATTTAAACATGAACACATGCTAATCCATGCCCCCATAACTTTCCGAGATGAAAAAGAGGGACACCTTCTAGCACAATGTATTTAGGGAATTGACACCCCTTCTATGCAGACCATTAAGAATTTAGATGTCAAAAATGATCGATTAAACCCAGGGCCATCTCTATAATGAGGCAGTCTGAGGCGCTTGCCTCAGACGGCACCTCATTGAGTCACCAAGGGCACACCTGCAACCCCCTTTCCGGCTAGAGTATCCCAGGTTGCCAAGAGCTCTTAGCAACCTTTGACATTCTGGGCAACATACTGCCCATCTCACTGACGTCACTGGTTACTATGAGCTGTAGTCCCACCCATTATTATATTCATATTTATGTTCATTATTATATTTATGTTCATTATTATATGTTCTCATCTCCACAGTAAGAAGATATTCAGCCGTAAGACAAAGCCACCATCACTGTATTTGGACCTGAACTGGCTTGCAAACTACTGGGGGTGTGATGGGAAGCCAAGAGTGTAAGTCCTAATAACAGGGGCATAACCCAAAATCATGGGGCCCCATAGCACAATTTTGATGGTAGCCCCTGGTTAATTCTCTCTGTAGAAGCTAGCAATGTCCACTGTGACAATACTGACATTGATCTGAACATAAAGTATACCTAAATCAAGCACATGCACCAGTCAAACTACTAAGGACTAGGGTTTTAGCTGAGCAGGAACACTGGGATTCTTTGAATCCATTAAGTTAGCCATACATTGAGTTAATTACAACCAGCTTGAACCAACCGAAATTCGCTCTATGGGGGGCCCTAGCCTTCCACCCAACATCCTTTGATCAGAAAATTGAAAGAGCTAGGCAGAAAATTGTCAACCGACAGCAGCAGTCAGAATACAATACCCACCCTCCAGCAGTGTATAGCCAGCATTGGACATAAGTTCAGTCTGTAGCAGAAGTTCAGAGGGCAATAAATCTACACTGCTAAGACATCTAAGTATACACTGAGTGGCCAGATTATTATGACCACCCCATCAGTGCTTCGTTGGGCCACCTTTTGCCTTCAATACTGCGGCGATTCTTCTTGGCATTGACTCCACAAGATGTTGTGTTGAGGACTCGGACATCAAGAATCCGACATATATCTGTCCCTGGGCCTAATTCAGTACAAAGTGTGCACACTATCAGTGAAGAAATAAAACACGCTGACACAGAGAGTCAGAGTAAAGATACTTCTTTTTATTGTTCCGCATTGTTGTGTCTTATATAGGCAGCTGATAGTGTGTATGTAAACATAGCATTTGCAATAGCTTTCTAGGTTATAATTGGACTGATTCATTAAAGCGTAACCTCCTTCCAGGGTGCTGACGTCCTCGTCTTGCAGTTTCTCCTGGAGGCGCCCTCTTGGTTTCTATTTCTAGTGCGTACTTCTCATAGGAATGTTTCTTACTGCACAGAGGGGGCTTTAGAGCCCTCCCATACAGGAAATTTCACATTCTCCTTAACAGCCTCCCTAATAGGGCCCCCTCCTACCCCAGGCCCCTGCTATGGTTATTGTTACATCACTGCTTAAAGAAAGACTTCAGACAGAATAAGACTTAACCCTTGCAGTGGGGCTACCCACGCACTACAAGGGTTAAGTGCTCGTTTTGGTCTAGAGTGTAAAATAACAAAGATATACTCACCCAAACTTAGGTTCCGGCTTGTTTCTAGACAGGTCCCTGGAGCCTCCATTCCAGCATTGGGATTTCCCTGTATTTAACCTGATGACTCATGGATACTTAGACTGCCGGAGTGGAGGGGGAGAGAGGCTATAGGGACTGGTCTAGCAGCCAGGCAGGGCCAAGGTTCGGGTGAGTATATCTTTATTATTTAAGGCCCTGGACGAAAACGAGCACTTAAGCCTTGCAATGCAGCGGTAGCCCCACTTCAAGGGTTAAGTTTTATTCTGCCCCGAGTTCTTCTTTAATAGGAAGAACACAATAACAAGTCATTTTCCTTAGGATACTTAGGAATATTACATAAGAAGGCACACTGGCATCTGAATATGCTCCTATCCATTAGCAGTAAAAGTGTACAGCCCTCTGACTTCATTATATCTGTAACATAGTTTGTATTATAACATACAATCAATAATTGTTACATGAGAATGCTAACAGACTCCTATTAGACCTATACAGAAACTGAGCTCATGGTTGAAGCAATGTTGCTTATGTCCACCATATATATACTGTAACTGGGCTACAGAAAACAATTATAATTATTATAGGACTAAAAATTGGTTGTTTATTTTAATGTGTTTAAATATTCTTCAGATATCATCATACAGGACCAGTGACCAACTTCTACAGTTTACGAGAAGGACTGGCAATCCTGGCTGAGAAGGTAAAACCAACAAGTTGTAAGGCGTAGACACCTTTCACATGGCCCTTTGCATCCTTTTTGTTTTATTTGGGTCTAAACACGATGGACCACAGATAAAAGGGTGTTAACGTACGCACATCCATTCACCGTATTTTTCGCTCCATAAGACGCACTTTTTTTCCCCCAAAAGGAGGGATAAAATGTGCCTGCGTCTTATGGAGCGAATACCTATCGCCCGACGCCCGGGACATGCAGTTTCGGTCGCCGGGCGAGTAGTTTTTTTGTACATTCAGCCCTGCTCCTGACAAGCAGAGCTGAATGTACAGTGGGAGCCGCTGCTCGTTTAATACAAGTGATCTAATTAGATCACTTGTATAGAATCGAGCGGCGGCGGCGATCGTGTCCGCTCCCCCCAGCCGTGGTTTTTGGGGTCCCCCGCTCCTCTGGGGGACTGTGACCACGGCATAGGAGCACACCATAGAGCCCCTAGAGCAGACGAAGAACGTCGTTCTTCATCTGATTCTGTGACAAGAATTCTGTCACAGAATTCTTGTCACAGAATCCCTGCATCCTATGGTCCAGAGCGCCTTCTAGAGTGCAAAATACGGGATATCACCAGGCCATAGACTTGCATGGGTCCGTTAAGGTCCGTTTTTATCTCTATCACATGATGGAGGAAAAAAGTGGATGGACATACATGTCAGATGTCAAACTGACATCCATTTCATTTTGCTCTGATCAGTAGGGCACCTGTTTACTGATCCCCTGCTGACTAGAACGGCCACCACCTGTGTGAGAGGGTCCATATTTGGGCTTATTCAATAAACAAATCAAAGCCGCTCAACCTCCTATCCCAATAATCAGGCTGGAGCTGCGGTGCTCAGTGTCAGTCTCTGCCGGACCCAATAAAATGCATTGTAGAAAACCGAGTGAAAGGATTCACTCGGTGGAAACTTTATTACTGAGGCATTAAAAACAGCAAACAAAAAAATCTAACGCGTTTCAGCCCTATACAGTGGCCTTAATCATGATTATTAAAAACAAATAGCACAAATCTTAAATAGAACAACCATCAGTAACTCACACAACCCAATCACAGGATATGAAACGAAGACTGATAAATTAACCCCTGCATCAGTGAAAGAAGTAAATTGTAAAATATAATAATCCATAGCAAACAATGAGATTTCATTTGACTGAATCTAACCCAGAACGAGGTGAACTCTAACTAAGTTGCCCAATGTAAAGGGATTATTCAGTGGCCAGATCAGTAAAAGCGTTATTATTTATTACAGGTATTTTTATAGCATCAACAATTTTTACACAGTGCTTTACATAATGCACATTCACATCAGTCCCTGCCCTCAAGGAGCTTACAATCTAATGTCCTTACTGCACACACATAAAGGGCCAATTTAGACAGAAGCCAATTAACCTTCCAGCATGTCTTTGGAGTTTAGGAGGAAACAGGAGTACCCAGAGGAAACCTACTCAAGCACAGGGAGTACCGGATTTTTCGCTCCATAAGATGCACTTTTGTCCCCCCAAAAGGAGGGGGAAAATGTGCCTGCTTCTTATGGTGCGAATCCCGACGCCCGGAACATCCAGTTTCGTGTGCCAGACGAGTAGTTTTTTGTACATTTAGCCCTGCCAAAGCAGAGTTAAATGTACAGTAGGAGCCACTGCTCGTTTAATACAAGTGATCTAATGATATCACTTGTATTAAAACCGAGCAGACGGACGTTCTTCGCCTGCTCTGTGTAATCACTGAGACCATGGCACTGTAATCACAGGGCCACCTGTCTCAGCGGTCACTAACTGCAGCTTCTCTCACAGCTTCTGTGACAGAAGCTACGGTCTGTCGAGTGCTCCATAAGGCGCACAGGACCTCCCTGCGTCCTTGTCCGGTGCGTCTTATGGAACGCAAAATACGGTACATGCAAACTCCTTGCAGATAGTGTCCTCACTGGTATTTGAATAGGGGCCCCTACAAAGCAGAAGACCTAATGACTAAGCCACTGTGTTGCCTCATTTGCATGGTCTCATAGCTAGCTTAGCCAACTGTAAAAGATGTTCTAATTGGCCACATCCACAATTCTGTAATTAGTGCTACATTTTTTTAACCTTAGATACTGCAGGCAAAGTCATGCAGTATCGAGCCATTCCCGGGAGGGACAAGTGCTGCGTGTGATTGCACGCAGCAGCCTGTTCTTCTCTGTGACAGGACGCGGCCGTATGCACACCCGAGCTGCACAGGTCTTAGAGCATTTTAGGTAATAGGCAAACGCTGCCTTTTGCATTAAAACATACGGGTGCTCACACAAAGGCTGCATTTGACCTTCTTCAAAAAAACACAACATAAAGCAAGACAGGTCAAACACAGCCCGAAACGTTCATCTGCATTGCACCATTATTGTAAATGGGACTGTGGTTCTTCAGACCTGATGTCAACTAGTTTGGCTGATAAATCTATAAGATCTAAAATATTCAATGCAACACATTTTCATCCACTGTATTCATATTGTATTGTATTTATTTTAGCTGCTGAACTGAGAACAGGCCACCAGAACTGAATATTCTCTATGTATCCGTTTCCAGGGTTTAGAGTGCTCCTGGGAGCAACACCGCGAGACTGCTCTGAGGTTCCACAAAGGACTAGAAGATTTGGGATTAAAGCTCTTTGTGAAGGATCCAGTAAGTATATACAACAGAAATATAGCCATTGAACATGGTGGCAAGAGATTTCTACCCTGAACTTAATGCTAATTGCAGCTTACTATCTATACAACTTAATGCTCACATCGACTATATCGCTAGTGAAAAAGCAGCCAAACAATAGGTTTAATTCACAAAGCTGTCTTTCCATGATTGGGAGTTATATTATTGATACTGTACCTAATATAGCTCATTTCCCTTACCTTCTGCTTGGAAACAAAGAAAAAACACTTTTAAGTAGTGGTCCTGGTTCAGTTTTCTAGCTTCATTATTAAATGGAACATATAGTGGTTGGCTACTTTTGTTCCCCATGGTCCCACCCTGTGTGTGTTTTAAAGTAGCCACCGCTCCAACAATTGGTTGAAAAAAACAACAAGAAATGTTATCAGCATGCTCACTATTCATGACCATCAATAATAGTCTATTGAGAGACACAGAAAAAGTAGAAATCATAAACATTTAAGTTATACTGCTGCCTCTAGGAGGTCTGAACACTGGCATGACAAAGAACGTTAAGCTAGTCTACTGTATGACTCCACTATCAACTGTCATGACTCAAATAAAACAATTATACGGTAAGTAAAAAAACAAACTGATTTTCTCTATCATGCATTGAGGGACAAAGGAACAGTAGAAATCATACACTGTCCAAAAGCAATTCAACTGAGGGGTGGGAAAACTCTACTGGGAGATGCAACAATGTGGAAGCAAGATCCACACACCAGGACAGAACACCATCAGAGGCGCATGGTTCCATATTTGTAAAATGAAGGACAATGAACTGTCCACCAACAAATAGCAGGCGGAACACAATGAAATAAGTAAACTGGGCCAAGTTACTCGGTGACGAAAGCAAAATATATACACATATGGGAAAGGAAACTAGGATAATATTCCATAAGGGAATTCACCAATTCGCTTAAAACTCCAAAGATGTTTAATGAAAGCTGTTTCGCATAGAATAATAAATGGGAAGAATCCAGTAGGATGGATCTCTTCGCAAGGATTACAGAGAAAGACTAGACCCCAAGTGTTGCATACATTTGAGAATAGAAATAGGAGCAATAAAGAGTAGAAACAATAGCAAGAGACAGGGAGTTCCAGTGTAATGAAGAACTGGAACCATTCTGAATTGGAAAAATCTCGGAGGTAGGAATAGCACCAAAGTAGAAGAGGCACGCACCAGGGGTGCTTGAAACAATGCCAAGAATTGGAGCCACAGGAAGAAGCCTGGGCTAGCAAGCTGACAGGAAAAACAACACATTTCAAAAGACCCAATAAACCTAACAGTAAAATCACACTATGTGGAAGTGCTGTTACTCTCACGGGTACATGGCTGTGAGATCTGCGACTAGAAAGGAAGGCAGACTTGGAACATCTCTGAGGAATGGGGACAGTGGATTAGGAGTGAGGGAGTGCAATACGTGGAAGCAAGTTCACAGAGTCAGAAGCTTGGGCTTTTCATGGTCAAGAGATTCACCAAAAAGACACCTGCCTTCATATGGCTAGTGCAGAAGACATTCATTGAGTGTATCCAAAGTGCTCTGCGCATAAGGACAGACATCATTGTTGTGCAATACACTAATTTAGATACATCTAAAAGACCCACAGAGCAGAAGTGCAGGCCGTAATGGAATTGTTTTACAAGCTGTTAAACTCTAGGGTTCTGATCAGGATAGGAAGAGTTGTGGTCCAATCAAACATGGTTTCACAAATTAAGGTTGCTGCCACAAGAGGACGGAAAGTGATATCACTTAGCTCTAACGTGGATGTAAGGAGGCATTCTAAAAGAGCAACAGTGCAGTTTATATTTTGCTATGTTCAGGGGCAAACTCATACAGGGAGTAATTAGAGACTGGGTAGCATCAAGGTAGTACTGCTGCTGTGAAATTGCTGTGTGGCTAACCGACTCCAGCCCAGAAAATGCCACAATGCACTTTCGTGAGACAAATCCTGCTGTTCCTGCATCGCAACTCAGTTCATAATTGATTAAAAGGGCTTATTATGTAGATATCACTTACCAAGAGACTGGGTATACCAGAGGTTGTACCACTGCTCTAAAATGGAGAGCACTTAGCGACCGACACAAAATACAGATGTCTGCAAAGCACCAAAGTGCAGATCCCAAAGGTCACGTTCCAGTATATCTTCACCCCATCCACAAAGTGAATCTTCAGAAAATGGTTCACACCAGATGCTGTAACACGAATGTGGACCTGTAAATTGCTCTGTAGCCAACATACCAGTACACTAGGTGGTCTTTGGTCCATTGGGATCTGGGTATGGCCTCCAAGCTATCATCGAGGATTAGCCAATTTAGTTGCATAGAGATCCATTTAAAAAGCTTAATAAGAATCTTGATTGAAGAGAAAAAACATCCACAATGTACCACAAATGTTGGTAGAATGGAAAAAAAAGAGTAAAAATATAAATATAGAAGAGTGCACAGCCTCCTAGGACACTAGGAAAAAACTAGACAGTTGGAGGCGGGGTTATATAGGGGGCTGGCTTAATGTTTTTTTGTTTTGCCAGTGTCCAGACCTCTGGAAAGCAGCAGTATAACCCAGTGGTTTATGATTTCCACTGTTTCTGTGTCCCTTAATTGAAAAGAAAGAAAATAATGATTTGTAACAGATAAATGCCCATTTAATGCAAAATAATAACTATTCCACACCCATGCAACCTGTGCAATGAACATTTTAAAAATAAAATGATTATAAAATAACAAAAAGAAAAACATCCATGTTACTGAAAATGAGCCCTATGTGTTTTACACATGCACGGGTCATAGCGTGCTCCAGCACTCTACAATTTTTATGCTCTATATCAACTGTAGAAGGAAACTGGAGTTACGTTACATAACAGTATTTCGCTAATCCTTTGCTTGTTAAGAGACTTTTCTTACCACTTACCAAGTCTAAACTTGCCCCCAATCTGAGCGTCAGAAATATTCTTTGTATTTCTTTATTTTTGAATCATTGCCATGAAGCCACATAGAAAGAAACATTTTCAACAGCTTTAACATACCTGTCAATCTTAACATTTGATTTACTTTAGGCGTTGCGACTCCCTACTGTGACAACAGTTAAAGTGCCAGACGGCTATGACTGGAAGGACATTACAACATACATCATGAAGAAGTACAGCATTGAGATTACTGGGGGCCTGGGGCCCTCTGCTGGAAAGGTAACTGAGAAACTGGCTAAAGATATCACAATTGTCTTATAGTTCAATTTTAAAGGCCAAGTTTAATAGTACACCTGTATTTAGGATATAAAATGGAACATCGTCCCATCTCTATTCTAATCTGACTAGAGGGATCTACTGCTGAGTCAGATCATAATGGAGACAGATGTCACATATGTCACATCCATGTCGGTTCCTATTTTCCCCCATTCTGGGATGGAGGTAAAATGGACTCCTGTAACCACTATGGGTGGCTGGATAAATGGCGGACATGCATCCACCTACCTCCGCCAACATCTGTTCAGGTCAGTAAAAGCAGACATAGCAAACTTTTTGCGTTTAATCCCATGGACTTGAATGGACCCAGGAAAGTGGGCAGATATAGATGGACGAACATCCAGTCCTCCATAGATATATTGCTGTCTGTTTTTGAGCCATGTAACCATGGGTCAAAAACAGACTGATAGAGCACTGTGTCAGCAAAATGCTGCAGGTCCATTTTGTTGTCTATTGTTATGCATTGGCAAGCCATTCAAAATAATTGGGCTGCCCTAAAGCAATACCTGTTTTGTAATTTTTTTATGCAAAGGGGAATTTTGCATTGTGGCATGGTGGCATTGACTGCATTGGTCACATTTTTGCAGGCAACACCACCTGCCAAACACGCCATGCTATAGAATTTGCTGTGGCTGCCTGTTTTTACTACCCCATCCATGTGAATAAGGCCTTAGGGCAGGTTCACACCATTTACTGGACCATATCTGGTCCAGTAAATGGTGTGAACCTGCCCGCAGTTCCATTGCATTCCAGACCAGACAAAATAGGACATGCAGTATTTTTCTGGTCTGCTCTGGAACGCTGCTCTGCGCTGGTATGAACAGGAGCCGGAAATAGCATAGGGATACATTAGGACGCATTTGGGGTCTAGAAACAATCTGGTCTGGTCTGGAGATGATCTGGATGTAGTGTGAATGGGCCCTTAGGGTTTATATCTTCATGGGAAAAGCACAGGTACATTTTAGAGCTTTGCTCAGAGGGGATCTTGGGACAGGGAGGGCATCCCAAGCGGTGGAGCTAGAAGAGATAGTTTGTGTTACATGTGGCCAACAATGCAGTGATAAAAAACAACAACTTGCCATGGATATAGACAAAGTCTTAAAGGTTCCCACAGATTTTTGATGCTTTTGGCCATTATCAGTA
>NW_017307382.1:236182-241982 GCF_000935625.1 Nanorana parkeri
AGACTGCTCTGAGGTTCCACAAAGGACTAGAAGATTTGGGATTAAAGCTCTTTGTGAAGGATCCAGTAAGTATATACAACAGAAATATAGCCATTGAACATGGTGGCAAGAGATTTCTACCCTGAACTTAATGCTAATTGCAGCTTACTATCTATACAACTTAATGCTCACATCGACTATATCGCTAGTGAAAAAGCAGCCAAACAATAGGTTTAATTCACAAAGCTGTCTTTCCATGATTGGGAGTTATATTATTGATACTGTACCTAATATAGCTCATTTCCCTTACCTTCTGCTTGGAAACAAAGAAAAAACACTTTTAAGTAGTGGTCCTGGTTCAGTTTTCTAGCTTCATTATTAAATGGAACATATAGTGGTTGGCTACTTTTGTTCCCCATGGTCCCACCCTGTGTGTGTTTTAAAGTAGCCACCGCTCCAACAATTGGTTGAAAAAAACAACAAGAAATGTTATCAGCATGCTCACTATTCATGACCATCAATAATAGTCTATTGAGAGACACAGAAAAAGTAGAAATCATAAACATTTAAGTTATACTGCTGCCTCTAGGAGGTCTGAACACTGGCATGACAAAGAACGTTAAGCTAGTCTACTGTATGACTCCACTATCAACTGTCATGACTCAAATAAAACAATTATACGGTAAGTAAAAAAACAAACTGATTTTCTCTATCATGCATTGAGGGACAAAGGAACAGTAGAAATCATACACTGTCCAAAAGCAATTCAACTGAGGGGTGGGAAAACTCTACTGGGAGATGCAACAATGTGGAAGCAAGATCCACACACCAGGACAGAACACCATCAGAGGCGCATGGTTCCATATTTGTAAAATGAAGGACAATGAACTGTCCACCAACAAATAGCAGGCGGAACACAATGAAATAAGTAAACTGGGCCAAGTTACTCGGTGACGAAAGCAAAATATATACACATATGGGAAAGGAAACTAGGATAATATTCCATAAGGGAATTCACCAATTCGCTTAAAACTCCAAAGATGTTTAATGAAAGCTGTTTCGCATAGAATAATAAATGGGAAGAATCCAGTAGGATGGATCTCTTCGCAAGGATTACAGAGAAAGACTAGACCCCAAGTGTTGCATACATTTGAGAATAGAAATAGGAGCAATAAAGAGTAGAAACAATAGCAAGAGACAGGGAGTTCCAGTGTAATGAAGAACTGGAACCATTCTGAATTGGAAAAATCTCGGAGGTAGGAATAGCACCAAAGTAGAAGAGGCACGCACCAGGGGTGCTTGAAACAATGCCAAGAATTGGAGCCACAGGAAGAAGCCTGGGCTAGCAAGCTGACAGGAAAAACAACACATTTCAAAAGACCCAATAAACCTAACAGTAAAATCACACTATGTGGAAGTGCTGTTACTCTCACGGGTACATGGCTGTGAGATCTGCGACTAGAAAGGAAGGCAGACTTGGAACATCTCTGAGGAATGGGGACAGTGGATTAGGAGTGAGGGAGTGCAATACGTGGAAGCAAGTTCACAGAGTCAGAAGCTTGGGCTTTTCATGGTCAAGAGATTCACCAAAAAGACACCTGCCTTCATATGGCTAGTGCAGAAGACATTCATTGAGTGTATCCAAAGTGCTCTGCGCATAAGGACAGACATCATTGTTGTGCAATACACTAATTTAGATACATCTAAAAGACCCACAGAGCAGAAGTGCAGGCCGTAATGGAATTGTTTTACAAGCTGTTAAACTCTAGGGTTCTGATCAGGATAGGAAGAGTTGTGGTCCAATCAAACATGGTTTCACAAATTAAGGTTGCTGCCACAAGAGGACGGAAAGTGATATCACTTAGCTCTAACGTGGATGTAAGGAGGCATTCTAAAAGAGCAACAGTGCAGTTTATATTTTGCTATGTTCAGGGGCAAACTCATACAGGGAGTAATTAGAGACTGGGTAGCATCAAGGTAGTACTGCTGCTGTGAAATTGCTGTGTGGCTAACCGACTCCAGCCCAGAAAATGCCACAATGCACTTTCGTGAGACAAATCCTGCTGTTCCTGCATCGCAACTCAGTTCATAATTGATTAAAAGGGCTTATTATGTAGATATCACTTACCAAGAGACTGGGTATACCAGAGGTTGTACCACTGCTCTAAAATGGAGAGCACTTAGCGACCGACACAAAATACAGATGTCTGCAAAGCACCAAAGTGCAGATCCCAAAGGTCACGTTCCAGTATATCTTCACCCCATCCACAAAGTGAATCTTCAGAAAATGGTTCACACCAGATGCTGTAACACGAATGTGGACCTGTAAATTGCTCTGTAGCCAACATACCAGTACACTAGGTGGTCTTTGGTCCATTGGGATCTGGGTATGGCCTCCAAGCTATCATCGAGGATTAGCCAATTTAGTTGCATAGAGATCCATTTAAAAAGCTTAATAAGAATCTTGATTGAAGAGAAAAAACATCCACAATGTACCACAAATGTTGGTAGAATGGAAAAAAAAGAGTAAAAATATAAATATAGAAGAGTGCACAGCCTCCTAGGACACTAGGAAAAAACTAGACAGTTGGAGGCGGGGTTATATAGGGGGCTGGCTTAATGTTTTTTTGTTTTGCCAGTGTCCAGACCTCTGGAAAGCAGCAGTATAACCCAGTGGTTTATGATTTCCACTGTTTCTGTGTCCCTTAATTGAAAAGAAAGAAAATAATGATTTGTAACAGATAAATGCCCATTTAATGCAAAATAATAACTATTCCACACCCATGCAACCTGTGCAATGAACATTTTAAAAATAAAATGATTATAAAATAACAAAAAGAAAAACATCCATGTTACTGAAAATGAGCCCTATGTGTTTTACACATGCACGGGTCATAGCGTGCTCCAGCACTCTACAATTTTTATGCTCTATATCAACTGTAGAAGGAAACTGGAGTTACGTTACATAACAGTATTTCGCTAATCCTTTGCTTGTTAAGAGACTTTTCTTACCACTTACCAAGTCTAAACTTGCCCCCAATCTGAGCGTCAGAAATATTCTTTGTATTTCTTTATTTTTGAATCATTGCCATGAAGCCACATAGAAAGAAACATTTTCAACAGCTTTAACATACCTGTCAATCTTAACATTTGATTTACTTTAGGCGTTGCGACTCCCTACTGTGACAACAGTTAAAGTGCCAGACGGCTATGACTGGAAGGACATTACAACATACATCATGAAGAAGTACAGCATTGAGATTACTGGGGGCCTGGGGCCCTCTGCTGGAAAGGTAACTGAGAAACTGGCTAAAGATATCACAATTGTCTTATAGTTCAATTTTAAAGGCCAAGTTTAATAGTACACCTGTATTTAGGATATAAAATGGAACATCGTCCCATCTCTATTCTAATCTGACTAGAGGGATCTACTGCTGAGTCAGATCATAATGGAGACAGATGTCACATATGTCACATCCATGTCGGTTCCTATTTTCCCCCATTCTGGGATGGAGGTAAAATGGACTCCTGTAACCACTATGGGTGGCTGGATAAATGGCGGACATGCACCCACCTACCTCCGCCAACATCTGTTCAGGTCAGTAAAAGCAGACATAGCAAACTTTTTGCGTTTAATCCCATGGACTTGAATGGACCCAGGAAAGTGGGCAGATATAGATGGACGAACATCCAGTCCTCCATAGATATATTGCTGTCTGTTTTTGAGCCATGTAACCATGGGTCAAAAACAGACTGATAGAGCACTGTGTCAGCAAAATGCTGCAGGTCCATTTTGTTGTCTATTGTTATGCATTGGCAAGCCATTCAAAATAATTGGGCTGCCCTAAAGCAATACCTGTTTTGTAATTTTTTTATGCAAAGGGGAATTTTGCATTGTGGCATGGTGGCATTGACTGCATTGGTCACATTTTTGCAGGCAACACCACCTGCCAAACACGCCATGCTATAGAATTTGCTGTGGCTGCCTGTTTTTACTACCCCATCCATGTGAATAAGGCCTTAGGGCAGGTTCACACCATTTACTGGACCATATCTGGTCCAGTAAATGGTGTGAACCTGCCCGCAGTTCCATTGCATTCCAGACCAGACAAAATAGGACATGCAGTATTTTTCTGGTCTGCTCTGGAACGCTGCTCTGCGCTGGTATGAACAGAAGCCGGAAATAGCATAGGGATACATTAGGACGCATTTGGGGTCTAGAAACAATCTGGTCTGGTCTGGAGATGATCTGGATGTAGTGTGAATGGGCCCTTAGGGTTTATATCTTCATGGGAAAAGCACAGGTACATTTTAGAGCTTTGCTCAGAGGGGATCTTGGGACAGGGAGGGCATCCCAAGCAGTGGAGCTAGAAGAGATAGTTTGTGTTACATGTGGCCAACAATGCAGTGATAAAAAACAACAACTTGCCATGGATATAGACAAAGTCTTAAAGGTTCCCACAGATTTTTGATGCTTTTGGCCATTATCAGTAATCCAACAGAGTTGCCCAGTAATAAGATTTACGTTAGAGCAGCGGCTCTCAACCTGTGGGTTCGCGACCCCGTCAGGGGTCGAATTACGATTTGCCAGGGGTCACCTAGCGGCTCCCGGCCGCCTGGGAAGAAAGTTTCTCCAGGAAGAGTTTACTCTGCTCTATCGAGCAGAGTATAACTTTCTCTGCTCTGTTTTTTTTTTCTTTTTATTCCCTAACATCGGGGCCACCGTCAGTCAGAAGAAAAAAAAAACCACCATAGGAATGCATAGCTAGATTCCTATTGGCTATTTCACTTTGCAAAAGCCAATAGCAAACTAGCTATTGCACCCGCCCTCTGCTGCTGCCAATCAGCAGAGGGGGACCTGAAGTTCTCCATCAGGTCCCCTTCTAGTGATTGACAGCAGCAGAGGGCAGGTGCAATAGCTAGTTTGCTATTGGCTATTGCAAAGTGAAATAGTCAATAGGAATCTAGCTATGCATTCCTATGGTGTTTTTTTTAATTTTTATTATTATTCTGACGGCGTACGCCAGTGGTTCTCAACCTGTGGGTCGCTGTGTGATTTCTGCTGTGCTAGGTGAGAGTCCTCCTCAGCCCTCTCCTAGCGCAGCAGTGTCAGTTCTCCCACTACGCTGCCAGATGTCTCTGCAGTCATCCCTAAATTTTACCGTTGGGGGTCACCATAACTTGGCAAATGTTACCAAGGGGTCCCGGGCCTAGAAAGGTTGAGAACCACTGCGTTAGAGAACCATTATCATCCTCAGATATGCTTTGGGGAACTCTGTTCGGGGAAAGCCTGGTCTCTGCTCGGAGAAAGTCTGCTGACCGAGTTGGAAGTTTTAACCACTTGAAGGCCATAGTGTTTCACCCCCTTCCTGGCCAGGCCATTTTTCAGTATTCAGCGCTGCGGTACTTCGACTGATGTTTATTCTGTCATGCAACGCTTTACTGAAACGATTTTCATACCATTTTTTGGGGACAGATAGAGCTTTCTTTTGGTGGCTTTTATTCACCACTGGGGTTTTTATTTTTTACTATATAACAAAAAAAGTACCCTAAATTTTGAAAAAAAACATGTTTCCCTATAAAATGTTATGAAACATTTTTTTTCACCCCAATTTTTTGGTAAAATATAAAAGTCGGGGTCACGTCGGGTAAATAGACACTAAACATGTCAACCTTTAAAATTGCGCGTGCCCGCAAAATCGCAGAAAACGACCGCAGCCAAAATTGGCCATAGGCGACGCTTTAAACGTTTTTACCGCTCATCAGTTTAGTGTCATCAGTGATTGATGGCCCTAGAATTATTGTTCTCACTGCGACGTTC
>NW_017307382.1:242243-300042 GCF_000935625.1 Nanorana parkeri
AAGTGAAATAGTCAATAGGAATCTAGCTATGCATTCCTATGGTGTTTTTTTTAATTTTTATTATTATTCTGACGGCGTACGCCAGTGGTTCTCAACCTGTGGGTCGCTGTGTGATTTCTGCTGTGCTAGGTGAGAGTCCTCCTCAGCCCTCTCCTAGCGCAGCAGTGTCAGTTCTCCCACTACGCTGCCAGATGTCTCTGCAGTCATCCCTAAATTTTACCGTTGGGGGTCACCATAACTTGGCAAATGTTACCAAGGGGTCCCGGGCCTAGAAAGGTTGAGAACCACTGCGTTAGAGAACCATTATCATCCTCAGATATGCTTTGGGGAACTCTGTTCGGGGAAAGCCTGGTCTCTGCTCGGAGAAAGTCTGCTGACCGAGTTGGAAGTTTTAAGCCAACCAAAAGCCGTTTTTGGTTCACAGGAAAGGAACGGTTTAGCTGTTACCCAATCAGATACTTGCTTCATCTTCTTCAAAATAACAGCAGGAGTATTATGTGTAGCTGGAATGTGTCATTTTTGGCATTAATAAATGTATTATAATGTCTACAGGTGCTCCGTATTGGACTAATGGGCTACAACGCAACGAAAGTCAACGTAGATCGCGTATTAGAAGCTCTCCGTGATGCTTTGCAGCACTGCCCTAAGAATAAGATGTAATTGTGGTGTACTGTGCAACCGCTGAAGAAACTCACTGTGTAAATGTAGCATCAACCTCTACCTGCTCACCCCCTGAACCCATGTCTTCCATGACATCTCCTGAGCAATGAAAACATATACAATAAGATAGAGAAATAAAATATCTGTGATTGTCTATAGAGGATGAATTTAATAAACACTTTTAAACTATTCTTAGAATATGTTGACTTGACACTACACACAATAATGAACTGGATCATAAAGACCAGTGCAAGGGTAGTCAACCTCAGGACTCCAGCTATGGTGAAACTACAAGTCCCATGAGGCGTTGTAAGACACTGCAGAAAGTCACCTACACTCCATACAGCGTTGCGACCTGTGAACATGGCGGTGCTCGTAGTGATGCCACGCTTGGCGCTGTGCAGTGCTTCAGATAAAGAATAGCCTAATCACCGGCACACACATATGTCTACCCGATGAAAGGGCCCTGCACGACCCCGAAATGTTGTTCTCTGACATGATGTGACTGTTTGAGACCTATGAGAAGGGACTGCAGGGGTAGGGGGGCAATGCTCCTGCAAAACATGTAGTGCTTGTTCAAAGCTGTTGGGCTGTAGGGCACAAGGAAGTGCTGCAGGAAGGTGTATACTGGCAGGATCAATAGGTAGGATGTTGAGAATGGAAGAGAAACAGAGCACTGGATGAATGGACAAGGTGGAGAGTGAGTGACCCACTCTCATGAGTATGTACCTTTCAGCTCTGGAAGTTTGCTGGAAGTTGTAACTAACACTGCAGCATCCAGACATGGGGCATCTCTCATCACAGGTCATTTAGGTTTACAGTGCAACTGTCAAAAAATTTTTTTTTTTTCCCGGAGTTCAGCTTTACGTGCAGTAGTCCAGGTGACACTCATCAGTGATAACCTAATAAAATGACTCTGTCACTAGATGACATTTAAAATAAAAAAAAAGGCCTAAAGAAAAGAAATGATATTGAACCTGTCCCAAATGTTGGATATCTGCTCTCTAGAAGAGCAATGCAGTTCCAGAAGTCTTCTACATCTAACACACTTCACCAGTTGCCATACCCACCTCTGCATGCTGTGCTGCTATCTGCCAGCTACAGGACACAGTGATTAGGGCCAGGGATGGGGCTAGTGAATGAGATCACAGATGGGGCCAGCAGATGAGACTAGTGGATAGGGCCAGGAGATGGGGCCAACAGATGAGGCCAGTGGATGGGGGCAGTTTATGGTGCCAGTGGACAGGGCCAGGAGATGGGGCCAACAGATGAGGCCAGTGGATGGGGGCAGTTTATGGTGCCAGTGGACAGGGCCAGGAGATGGGGCCAACAGATGAGGCCAGTGGATGGGGGCAGTTTATGGTGCCAGTAGACGGGACCAACAGATGAGGCCAGTGGATGGGGCAGTTTTTTCTGCCAGTGGATAGGGTCAGTAGATGAGATCAATTTATGTTGACAGTGGATAGGACCAGGAGATGGGGCCAGTGGGTAGGGCCAGCGAATTAAACCAGTGGATGGGACCAGTTCATGCTGTCACTGGATAGGGTCAGGGGATTGGGCCAGTGGAGAGGTCAGTGAATAGGGTAAGCAGATGAGGCCAGTGAATGGGACCATTGGATAGGGCTAGTGGAATGGGTCAGTAGATAGGGCCAGTGGATGGAACCACAGGGAGCAGTGGCAGGCATCCCACACACCTGGAAATGGATTTGAGATCGATTTCCAGCCAAAACCGCTTTTGACCTAAAACAGCGACGATTGTGCGACCGAGCTCAGTGGTGTGTGAACTTGGTACTCATATGTGTGTTGACATTTTGATGCAATTTTTAGCACTTGTTTTTCTGCGTTATGCGGGCTATAAATGCACTTTGTAGCACCAAAAGAACTACTTGAACCTTTTTACGTCACACTGGAGGACAACCCAAAGGGCTTTGAATGGCACAGGTGTGAATGGTAACTCGGGGCCCGTTCACACCACCACACCATGCTGGCACACGACCACTGGTTTACACTGACAGGTAACAGTGCTTATGTGCCTATCGTGGTACATCACATACTTTGTTGTTAGAACACAAGTGACAATTCATTTCATTAAGTCCCTGTTCACACCTAGGAGTTTTGACACTCAAAGATAAGCGCGACAAAACTCTTAACATATGAAATCCCATGTATTTCAATGGCCCCTGTTCACACCTGAGAGTTTTGTTGGAGTACATGAGCTTTTTTTTGCAGATTACAGCGGCGGGTTTGGCCCCATAGACTTCAATGGAAACGCCTGGAAACGTGACACAGGCATTTTGCACCTTTCTGTGCACGTTTATCCAATGACTGTAATGTCTTCCAATCTGCCTGATAGAACGCATCTTAATGTGCGCACATCTAACTCGTGCGAAAATGTGCACTAATGCTAAAAAAAGCTGATGCCTAGGTGTGAATGCAGTCTAACTTCTATTGGCTCATTGTGGTGCGCTGTGGTTGTACTGCGTTGCACCACGCTGCGTTACACCACGCTGCACTGAAAAAAAGTACTGCATGCCTTATTTTTTTTAGCGCCCATCACCCGACAGCGCTGTGGACTAAGCCAAATACAATTGTTTTGTCTGTCCGTTGGGGCTGCGCTGGAAAAGAGAGTCAGCACAGCCCCCAACGCATCTAGTGTGAACAGGCCCTAAATTCCCATTCACACCATTGTGTTCCGTGAAAGCACATCCTGCGAGCGCTGGCGTCAGAAACTTGTATCGCTCGTGCAGTGTCATTATACGTTTTTCCCCACGCATGGATGTGCATTAAAACGCTCACAAACAAGCAGGGGGAAAAAACGTGGTACGCCTATAACAGAATCTGCTACATGAGCTACTCTCCTGTATTTGTCACGTGTATGGCTCTCTTTATAATCAATAAGCAACACGCAGCAAACGCTGGAAAAACACGTGAATGTGCACAAATGCAAAGCACGTTCCCGGTACACCACGGTGTGAATGGAGCCTTAGTCCCCTTCACCCCTAGGCATTCTGTAAATGTGCAGCAAACATGCACACAAAGGACAGTGAGCACAGCCCCAAGGCATCTAGTGTGAATGGGCCCTAAGTCCCCGTCCACACCATTGCGTTCTGTGAACACACGCCAAACATGCATCATGTGTGTGCTTTGAAACGCGTCAAATACACACAACATGCTTGTGGTGCCATTATATGTTAATAACACTCCAAACACAGACGGCAAAATGCATATTTTCCCCGTACGTGGACGCCCATCATAATGCGCTGGAGAAAACTTGGGACGTACATAGCAGAATTTGCAACATGAGCTACATTCCCGTGTTTAACACACGTGCAGGCACCCATTGAAATCAATGGGGAGGAAAACGTGCGTTGTGCCGGTGTTCCGTCGAAAGCTCCAACTCCTCGAGATCTGCAACGATCTGACTTCCGGTTTAGTTAGAAGAGGTTTGGGCGGGAAGGCTGTACTGCACGTGCACCACCTGCGGCATTTCCCTATACACATACTACATAGCAATAAAGTATTATAATGAACTAGGGTCAGACTAATCCAGTACGTTATTCAGCTGAGTTGCCCCACTCAATAGGGGCGCAAGCGACGGACGCAGCACTTATGCGCCGACATAAACGATCCCATACATTGCTATGGCGATCATTCATGCGACCGCACGATCTGAACCGACCCCCGCCCAAACTGCTCCCTGCACTATTTCTGCCGTGCTGATCAGTGTGGTTTCCATGCAAGTTTCAATGGAACCGTGCTGAAACGCAATTAAAAACTCCCAAAACCTCCCCTGCAAGATCAGCGCGGTAAGTGCGAATGGGCTCTGAACCAGGCCTTAGGTAAACAATCTGCAAAATGCAGTGATCCACATCAGCCAATCAGAATTCATCTAATAGCACTCAGGTCTAAACTAATAGAAAGGTAACAAAACGTCAGTCAAAGTATCGCAGCGCTGAATACTGAAAAATGGCCTGGCCAGGAAGGGGGTCTAAACACCTGGTCTTGAAGTGGTTAAACGGTTGCTAAGGTTTAATTTGACATCTGACGATCCTCAGAAACCCCAGCTAATATTGTTAGAAAGGACAACCGCCATCCCCAATGTGTCTCTGCAGACAGCTGACTCTCGGCGGGTCACGTGTCAGGCACCCCTGGAACACTGAGGAGGAGTTCTTGGAAAGTGTGTATGTAGAATGGTGACACGTAGAGGAGGAACTACACCCAGCGATCCCCGCTCACCCGTCTCCCTCCTTCCACCCGCTCTTTCCCGCACTGCAGCCCGGAGCCGCGATCCCAGCCTCACCAAACCAGCTCCTACAGCCACACCCCCAGCCGCCATCTCCAAGGATACTGCATCCAAGTACCGCCCCCCAACTGCAATCACGACTGCTTTTCCCTGTTTGAATCCCTCTCAGCAAGCTGCCGCCGCTTCCTGTTTCCAAGGCAACGGCATGGGCTTCAGCGTCCGCTGTTACCATGCCAACCAGAGTTGCAGGCCACTCGGCCCAAAGCAGGAGCTCAGAAGAAGAGTTGGAAGACAGAGGAGCGCAGCGCACGGGAGAGCAGCTTGTGTGACACTATGGCCGGCGAGGAGAGCTCACTCATGAAGCTGGAGAATGTCATTCAGGTGAGGGAGGCTGGTGCTGGGTCATTGTGGCTGGCATAGAATAGTTCTTGTCAGCGAGCTCAGGGCTGCGGCAAAGTCTGATGTACATTGGAATGATTGGCTAAGGAGACACAAGCCGCATTGAGGATGGCTACCAAATGGAAGCATGCATTGCAGGATCACATAGGTGTGCATAGAGATCGCCCTCCCTTAACCTGTGTAGCAAATTGTGTACTGCACAAACATTGTATTACCCATTGTAGTGGGGTTGCCCCTGTACAGCAAAGGGTTAACTGCTTGTTTTTGTTTTTTAAAAGAGTTATACTCACCCCTGAACTGAGGAGCCAGCTGGCTGCTACTCCAGTCCCTGAAGCCTGTCTCCCCCTCCGCTCCAGCAATGGTATGTCCCTTGGCATCCTCACATCCTATACACTGTGTATAGAATGTGATGACTCAAGGATCCTTAGACCGCTGCAGGAGAGGGGGAGAGAGGCTGGAAGGGTCAGCCTAAGAGCAAGCCATCTCCAAGGATCGGGTGAGTATAACTTTTTTTTTTTTTAGCACATAGACAAAAAGGAGCACTTAACCCTTACAGTGCAGGGGTAGCCCTACCACAAGGTATAAGAACATGCTATAAAGCCTATCTCCGTGCAAACCCCCCCAAAAAACACCCCTGCAGTGGGGCTACCCCAGTATTGAGAGGGTTAACTTGAGGAGCGGTGTAAAGCACAATAAAGTTACCTGGTCCCCGCTCCCCCTGTGATCAGTATTCACCTCTCCCCCCTCCACTCTGGCCGGTCCAATGTCCTTCGGCATCCTCACATACAATAAAGGGTTACGGAACCTCCATTAGATATAATGATGTCAGCGGTCCTTAGATGACTGGAGTGCAGGGGAGAAGAGGATGTGGGGACCCGTCTAGCAGCCCGGAGGGGGATCAGGTCAGTAAATCTGCTTTGTATAGATCCACAGATACTAGAGGAAATCATTTCTATATTGGGCTTATGTTCGGTTCCTGGGGTGAGCGCTCCATAATAAACAACACTTTTGGGTACATTCACATGTGATCTGTGATAGGTTGGTATTAGGGATGCACCGATATATCAGCCGCCGAAACATATCGGCCGATAATGGCACTTTTGGCTAAATGCAGAAATACAATTTTCCTGCCAATACATCGGCGCATCCCTGCTTTCTTTCCTCCCCGCTGGGCGCTGCTCTGTGTTCCAGCCGGGAAGGGAGAAACTGTGATAGCCGGCCGAGCGCTGTGAGCGGCCGGCATCTCCTCCCACACCGCTCAGCCTCCTATCACAGTCCGGCAGAACGGTGTGCGGGCGGAGACAGGCGGTGCAGGGAGGAGAGTGAGCTAAAGCAGAGACACCGGCACTCCAAATTTGCAAAATACGTCTATTTATTGACGGGCATCGTGGTAAAAAATAACGAACGTTTCGGGGTCACAAAGGATCCCCTTCATCAGGTAAAACATACAGAGAGAGGAGAGCCAGGTACAAACACTCAGTGATCAGTGATCGCTAAGTGTTTCTAGATAATTGAGGACAGAGTATAGTTACTATATCCTCAATTATGAATGAATGGGAGTGATCTACTGTATATCAGCTCCTGTTCATTCATAGCTAGTATTGTCAAGTAAGTCTCTTCCTGGTCACATGATGAATAGCCAGTCATGTGCCACATAGCGGAGTTCTAGTTCTACAAGAATAAGTACATATAATACCCGGGAAGGAAAGGCAAAGGGCAATGTGTCTCAATGGATGAAAAGTCTGAGGAAGTGAAAGTGCAACAAAAGCAGAAGATTTCCATCGCCTGTCAGGTGTTTATAGCCGTCTGTGTCCCCATTAGGGAGATTCGCCCTCTATCTGTCCTGGTGACATCCTACTTCTGATGAATGACTTTTACTGCAATTTTGGGCTTGAGATAAAGTTGCGCTAATATTATGTTCAACTGCCGCCATTTTATTCTACAGGGCCTGGGGGGGAGGGGGGGGGGGGTTAATAATGTAACCTTTGATGCCATAGGTCACTGATGACAGCCTTTGTTATTTGTATAAGTTACATGGATAACAATGTATCTCACAGAGTCAGCGATAGGATGTAAGGCCGATCTGCAGAATACTCTCTGGTATTAAAAAGTGCAATTCAAGAGATAATCCATAATTCTGCCTCTTTGTAAGACAGGTTCAGCTGCATCTTGAATATGCGGTTCAGTTTTGGTCACCAATCGTAGGGCCCATTCACACCGATTGCGGTGCGTTCCAGAGCGGCAGCTGCTGGAACGCACAGCAATCGCTCACAAAACCTCCCCTTCATTCTGGGGCGGGAGGGGGGCATGGTGGTGCATTAAAGTCAATGGCACCGCAGCCACGCCCCCCGCCCACAGTGCGATCAGACACGTGGCAAAACATTGCCTGCGTTCCTGTCCCCTGCAAACGCAAAAATTGCTGCATGCTCTATTTTTTGGCGTTCGCAATGGACCAGAATGTAGGCAAAGTTTTGCCACGCGTCTGATCGCACTGTGGGCGGGGGGCGTGGCTGCGGTGCCGATGACTTCAATGCACCACCATGCCCCCCTCCCGCCCCAGAATGAAGGGGAAGTTTTGTGAGCGATTGCTGTGCGTTCCAGCAGCTACCAATCTGGAACGCACTGCAACTGATGTGAATGGGCCCTTAGAGGCTTGTTCACACCATGTACAGACCAGAACAGTTTGTTCCCAGACCCAAAAAAATCCCAATGCATCCCTATGGTATTTCTGGGCTCTGTTCACACCAGCGTAGTCCGTTCCGGACCACACCAAACCAATACTGTATGTCTCATGTTCTCTGGTCTGGAACGCATGAAAACGCACCAAAAATGCACTGTAACGCACTGGACCACACCTGAAAGCCCATTTTAAGCTAAAAAAAAAAAAACTAAACAAAAAAACCCAACCTCCGGAACACGGCAAAATCGCGCTAAGAATGCGGCGACATGCAATGCACCTCAATCCAGATCTGGTCTGGAAAATGGTGTGAACCTGGCCTCAGGGAAGATTTTCTTGAACTGGAGGACTCGGCTATATGAACAATTGCTCAGGTTACACGTACTGACTGTGGAAAAGAGGCTCTTAAATGATCACAACGGACAAATATATGAAAGAAGTACTCCGGGCTTTTTACATATTAACCCTTACAGTGGGGCTTCTGCCGCACTGCACAGGTTAAGTGCTGGTTTTGGTCTAGGCAGGGGCGGGCAAACTCCAGCCCTCCAGCTGTGGTGAAACTACAAATCCCATAATACATCTGAACTCTGGGAGTCATGCCTGTGGCTGTAAGAATCTTGCAATACCTCATGGGATTTGTAGTTTTACAACCCCTGGTTCATGGTCTAAAATGAAGAAGATACACTCAGCTGATCCCCAGTCCCGTGGTGGTGACCGCTCACCTCTCTCCCCCTCCTCTCTGGCTGAGGAATGTCACTCAGTGTACTCGCGTCTAATGCATGTCAATGGACTCGTATCAGACGTAATGATGTCATGGGTCCTTAGGCCGCTGGACCCCCCGGGGGAGAAGAGGTTGCAAGTGCCGGGCTAGCAGCCAGGTGGGATCTAGGGTCAAGGAGAGTAGTATATATTTTTTCTTTCAGAACCTAGGCCAAAACAAGTTAAATTGCCCGGAATTGTTCTTTAAAGGTAACTATTAGGGATGCACTGATATTGCGGCCGCCGAAACGTATTGGCCGAAAATGGCACTTGTGGCAAAATGCTGAAAGTGCCATTTTCTGGCTGATACAGCGGTGCATCCTATTCTCTCGCTGGGCGCTGCTCTGTGTCCCAGCGGGAGGAGAGAAACTGTCACAGGAGGAGGTGCACCTCTAGTAACTATAGCAACTGCAATCAAATGTTTATAACAGGGTCCCTGAAGAAGACACATGGCCACACTTTGAGGTCAGAAAGGAAGTTTAACCGTTAACCCTTGCAGTAAGGCTATCCCTGCACTGCAAGGGTTAAGTGTTCCTTTTGGTCTAGGGGTGAAAATAAAGAAGAGCGCAGGGAGCCCTCACCTCTCTCCTCCTCAGCTAGGGTTGTGTTATATTCCTCGGTGTCCTCAGGTCTAACAACCCTGGGGGAGAAGAGGCTGTGGGGACCGGTCTAGCGGCCAGGCAGGACCGAGGATCAGGTGAATTTATTTGTTGTATTACTTTGAACAGGCTGTTGGTCTTGGATGTTGGCACTCCGGCCAGAATCACTGACTTTCACAGGCGGCCTCCCCAGATCGCCCATCTGAATGAGCCTCAGAGAGGCCAGGTGTAGATATAGCACAGGTCGTAGAATGCACATAGAGCTCTACCCTACACCAAAAGCTAATGACATGCGTTTACTGTATATGCAAAATCTATGATGAGCAGCCCCTGATTTTAAGGGGAATAGAATCTGCAGGAGACAGTCTGAAGCCTGTTAGTGCTGAGACAGTTTTTTCTACATATATGCATCTATATGCGTTTATAGGACACTTCTAAATTGATGTCATGATTTCAGATGGTATCATTCACACTGTGTTCAGAGAGAATAGAATTCTGTGCATCCAGGGGCAGATCAGACACTCTGACCTCATCTAAACGCATGAAAGTACAGGTACAAAAAACGCAGGAGATTGTGATCTGAGAAGAATAAGGTTTTTTTTCTGCTGCATTTAGAAACGCAGGAGGCTCGTGTGAATGTTGGATAAGCCCCTATTCACACTTGCGATGCGGGTTTATGCAGTCTTTCACATTGCAATGGGCTGCCCTAGATGGGCGACAAAGAAGCTCATGCCCCTTTTTTAGATTTGTGCGCTTCTTAACATTTATATCTCATTTGTCATGCATCTTTGCGGGCGTAAAATATGTCTTCCTTGGTGTATTTGAGGTGACATTAACAATGACTGCCATTGCAAGCACAACACGCATTTCTCGAAACACGCAACATGCATTCACATGCTACACTAGTATGAATGTGGGCTGCGTTGTGGCTGAAATCAGCTGTGTTTTTTAACGGCTCCTTCGTGAAAAACATTTAGTCCGCTTTTCATTCAGACCGGAATGCGCTGCTGAATATTTCACCAATTTGTAAATGAAAATCTTTTCTCCTAATAATAATAATACACAGCACATCATATGACTGAGGTCCTGGAATGGGTGCAGTTCCCACATGTGTCCAGCAGGGGGCAATGTTCTCCTTCATTTGGGCCATACAATCCTATGTTGACAATAGAAGGCTCCAAGTTCTTAGTTTGAACATATATTGGTATTGCTATTATTAGCTGGAATAACTTTCTGTAGCCGCTTTTGTTTAGTCACGGTGATTTCATTGCCCAATATACACACATTTCACAGCCTAATCCAGATAAAGAAACATCCACTGTTCTCATGTGAACAGCCAATAGACAGGCAGTAAAAGGGGGGATAAATGAAGAAAGAAATATAAATGAAAACATTCATTGTTATTGTACAGGATTTATAAAGCATCACCAGAAAATAAAGGGAGACAGTACAGTTACAATACAAGATAACACAAGAGGATTAGGAGGGCCCTGCTCATAAAAGCTTACAATCTAAGCCATAAATGATTCTGTCCTCAAGAAACACCTCCAGCTATGTACATATACAAACACCTTTAAGTTTGCATTCTATATAGATTTTATTTCACCTTTAAGCCTCATTTTGATGGATGGCACTTAGTGGCATATCCGGGGTACGGCACATATGGCACATGCTCTGGGCGCCAATTGAAGGGGCCGCTATGTGGATCAGCGACAGCTCCTGGCAACCAGTGACGTCAGCCAGGTGGGGAGATGGCCCTTACACACCTCCCGCCTAGCTCTTAGCAACCTGGGACACTCTGGCCAGCATCCAGTGACGTCACTGGTTGGCAGGAGCTGGGCGGAATTGACACTTCCTCCTGTCCATGGTACTGAATAGCCATACTATGGACAGGGAGAGGAGGAGTCTGCAGGAACCAGGGCATTGCACCTGCAATCCACTGACCATGGTTGCTCTACTGGCTCCAATTCACATAAATAATAAATGTACATGTTTCTTTTATGAAGCAGTGTGCATTTCTTATATTTGTTTTTTCAAAATGAAGATACGTGGCCACAACATGACGTTGCATTAGAAGTGTTTTCATTTTAAAGTGCCAGAGCAGTAAAAATGTGGATCTGCCTTCCACAGTTAGTAGTATCAGCTGAGAGCGGAGATCATTTCAAAAACATTTCGATGAGTTTCCCAGTTCACAAACATAGAGGGGTATGGATGCCCATGACGGCACGTACACACCTACATATGGAATAGGTTGGAACCAGATGGACCTATGTCTTTTTTCAACCATAAAAACGATGTAATTTGCGGCACCATGGCCGATTTAGGACGTGTGAACGAGGACCCAGTCTGTTGTGGTTTGTTGAGTTTAGATGTCTGTAGTAACACTACATACAGCAGGGGGTGTCCTGGCTGCAGGACTTATACTCTACAATGACTAGTCCGTGGCACTATCGCTATGTAATGATAGTTGTTCTCAAAACATGTAGACATTCTAGTGACATGCCCCCATTTCAGATCAGTTTCTGGCTGAAACATGTTGAAAGCCTCTTGAGGACCACCGGTTGCCTTCTTCTGGCTACCTTAGTCATCCTGCAAACAATGCTATAGGACGTGTCTTTACAACTGGTCAGCCGCTGGTATGGCCGTCTTTGCCCCTGAATATTGTGCCTGATGTGACCTGTCGACATGTTCTCGTTCTCTGAACTCGTCTCGTACTTCTTTGCAGTTTTGACTTTGTCCATTTCCTTTCTTCACACTTTCACCCCCTCTGCTCTCCCACTCGGCGTCTCCTTCCTCTCCCCTCCTCCCAGCTCTCTCTCGCTCACTCTCTGTATACTGACTCCCTTGTTCCTAGGCTGGCACCTGCCCAGACTGTTAAGGGAAAGAAAACAGTCCAAGAACCTGCCAAATCTTTGAGCTGGGCTCCAGAGCTTGCCTGGAAGGGGTGGGGCGGCCTCCTGAGTCAACAACAGCCACCGACAGGTGTGGAAGCGATTCCGGGCTAGGGTGGGGGCGCCAGTACCCCGAGAATGGGCTGAATGGAAGCAGCGGTCCTGGGCTCCTCTCCCTCCATGTAGCCGCTGCTTGCTCCCTTGGGATGCAGGAAACCAGCTTGCTTTCTACAATGGTGTGTACACACGACACAGGATAAATATACAGGAACACCTGCCGCTAGGGTCACACAGCAATGTTAGACCTCTGTGTGCTGCCTACAGCTACCCAACATCAATGGATGAATTTAGTGCACATCACTTTACATGGAGATGAAGGACAATAGATTTGCAGAGTGACAGAGAACCGATAACTGAACAGACAGATTTGACTGATTCTTGCTTAAAGGAGAACTCCGGGTAAAAAGTTAAATGTACCCTTGCAGTGGGGCTACACCTCCACTGCAAGGGTTAGGTCAGGTCTGGTCAAATACCATGAGGAAAGTAGCCACTGCGCCTTAAAAGTTACAGCTGGCCCTTAAAATATCCTTATGGATACTGGATTGGACAGACTGGATCCTAAATTCCATATTAGTTTGTCCACCCCTGGGTTAATGCAGAATTATGAGGCGAGTGATTTTCAATCAGCCTCATAATCTGAGCCGACCTGTGACAATGAAACTGTCACAGGTCGGCTCAATAGATCGGGAAGTGAGTGAATACATACTGTCGCTCGCTCACTTCTCCATCTATCCCTCCAGAGAGCCGTGAATGTCACTCATGGCCCCTGCAGGGACCCCCCCTCCCCTGTCCGATCCTCCAGCGCTGACTGGCGAAACGGACGGGGGAGGAGACGGGCACAGCTGGCTCTGCCTCTAGATAGGCAGAGCCAGCTGTCAATCCCGCAGCTGGGTGGATCCAGACATAATTGTCGGGATCCGTCCCGGCTGCGGCGTCTCAGTATACCGCAAGCTGTGGCTCGCAGTATACTGAGCTTTGGGTCACGGGAGAACGCTAGTTGGTATTCTCCCGTGACCCTTAGGAGAACTATGGGGAAAGCTCTGACCCCATAGTTCTCCTTTAAGTGTTCATTTTGTCTGTGGGGGCTCAAATAAGCTGTATTGCTGTATTGCTCACCTAATCCTCGATCCGGTGGTGGTCAGCACTCGCCTCTCTGCTCTGGCTATGCAATGTCCCTCGGCACCCTCACTTCTAATGCAAGTCAGTGGAGCTGCATAAGACATCATTACATTAGCAAGCCTTAGACTGCCGGAGCCCAGGGGAGAAGAGGCTGTAGGGAACGGTCTAGCAGATGGGTGGGACCGAGGATCAGGTGAGTATATCTGCTTTTTTTAAAATCTGCCATGTTCGAAGTACGAAGATACACAGACCTGGATCAGGCAACAGGCATGCAATGAGCATATATTTAAATGGCGTTTTTGTGCCCGGGGCTCAGCTCTAACACAGTGACACATTGACACATTTCTTTTGTTTCCTGGATTGATGTTAAAATGTCACAATAAATATACTTTTTTATTTTTTAAAGAAGGTTCCGGAACTGCTGATTAATCCGCAATAGCTTTCACTTGGTTCAGATGTGAGAGGTCACAGTGACGGATATGTCAGATATGTCATTTGATGTCCAAACAGTGCAAGGATGGAGATCACTCTATATCTGTTGTTTCTGTGTCAGGTACACCCTCAGTATTCTAGGAGGAATTCATGTTCTCCCTTTGCTGCTTTTATTACACTGGTTAATGGCAATGGTGATATCAATATCACATTTACACTTGTGTTGAATTCTGTCTCAGCAAGGTTTTTTACTGAACCGTAATGAAGAGACAATCACTGTTACTAATAGCAGCCCACTAGATGGTCCCATTTGCATCTAGCTTCTTCTCTAATAGCCTTAAAGGATATCTATGGTCAAGTATTGAATTTCCATCATTTCTATCTCACACCTAATAACCACATTGATTTAGAAGTTTGAAAACCTACTTATTGAAGATTCCTATAGGATGGACTTACTCATGCACTGACACAATTTCACTCAGCGTCTAAACAATGTATCATTATCATTGCTTGCTAGAAGCAATGCTCAATGGGATATATAGTCTTGAAAAATCGCGATTGCATCACATCAAGCAGCAGGGAAAGAGATGCAAAGCACACTGGGAATCCAGGAAGTTGAAGAAAGTGATGGGCAGATGGAAGGCAGCAATTACTATATAAAAGGGATTTAGACTCAACATCTGAACAATGCAGACATCTCAAATGTACCGGATGTTCCGGGAGTCTCCCGCTATTAGATAGCGGCTCCCGGACACCCGGGAGAGAAACGGGGGTGGGGACAGAGAGCACCTCCCTAAAATGAGAAGGGCGCCTTTCTGAAATGACTTATTTCAGGTTGGGATCCCTGACAATGTAATATTTTCATTGCTTGCTGAAAGCAATGCATGATGGGATATGATGTCTTGAGAAATGAAGGCTTGCATCACATCAAAGAGACGCAAAGCACACTGGGAAACCAGGAAGTTTATGACAAAGAGACAGACAGACAGAAGGCAGCACTCACTATTGAATGATCAAAAACAACTTTAGTATGTGTTCCTATTACAATGCTGATGTTATAACAGGATAGTATATGGGACTTTACAACTTCTCCAAGTTAAAGTGGACCAGTATTTATTTTTAAAAAAATCCCCTTTCCCACATACCCCCACCTTCCTGATTAAGACAGCAGCTTCTTCTCACTTGTCGAACTTAAGGGCCAAATCAGGCCACATCATTGTCTATGTCCGGATGTCAAACACGCACGTAGAGCTGTGAGAAGTCTATACACATTGTGCTTCTTGGTCACTTAGCAGACCTGGTAGTAAGAAGAAAGCTGCAATAAAAGATAAGATCTGCTTCCTACGCTTAGTTTAATATACTGTGAGAGTTTTCCAATATTTTGAAGTCCATCATTCAGACTCTTAGGCTGCATATAGATGTTAGAGGCGTTAAGAGGCGTTAAGAAGAGACAGAGGCACCACACCAATGGTTTTAGAGTCCAGAACTATTTATTTAGCCTTATAAATACAGGCTTAAAAAGCCAACACATTTCAGAGGTTTGTACAGTACCATTTGAAAGGCCATTTTGGAGGACTGGTGGGGTGTAGGAGTAAAAGCAAGTCCTTCTTTTGGAGCAGGCTTCAGCAATTGTTTATGAAGAACTAATAGAGGATCTCAGTTGAAGAAAAGTCACCAGTACAGCAATAGTTCCTCATGAAGAGCATCGTTAATGATGTCAGATGTTTATAGTATCACAAGTAATGCAGCGTTTCAGGATTCCGAGTTCCGTATTCCAAATTCCGAATTCCAAATTCCGTATTTCAAGTTCCTTCATCTAACACCACCTATCCATACCTTCTATATGGATGTGATAGGGCAGTGAGATGCCCAGGAACAATCAGATTGCCCTCAGAGCCTTACATTTTCTGACCTATATAAAATACTACATAAGCTATGTTCTGCTGACTTTCCAAGTTCATGACAACATGGAGGGCAGGGAGGGAGATGACAGGAAACAATAGTGATTGGGAAAGGTTTTTAAACCTGTTTGATCGATGCTTCTCCTGGAGACAGCGGGTGTCTTTCTGCCACCATAGTCATGAGATTGTTATCTGCTTTAGTGGAAAATGGCCACATGAGATGACTGAACCCCATGCCTATGGGCTGCTTTAGCACTGTGTGCCTTGGACTACTGCCCAAGTCATCCCTGTTATAATTTTCTCCTGTTTAGTTATATGTACACATACAATTGGAATGTAATTGTGTTGTCCGGAATAAACCAGATATTTACATTAGTGTATAGTAAGAATGATACTTCATAATAAAAAATGTCTATAACCTTTTGTTACTAAGTTTTTGTAAATTGTTTATTTCAGCGCCTGGAGAACACAGTACTCAATCCAGACAGTGCAGATGAAGACCGAATCTTAAACTTTCGTAGTGGAGAAGAGGAGCGAGACATGCTTACTCCTGTCCCTGCACGCATCCGTGAGATCATCACGCAGAATCTGAGTGATGACTCTCCATACAGTAAGTTCATTTTATCCCTTCTGCCTCTGATGTCTGTTACCTGATAAGAAAGAAGGGGTTTTTTTCCCCAGATATATTCTGCACTGTATGTAAACCATTATACTGTATCTCACTTATTTCATGACTTTATTTTACATGGTTTAGCTTTTGTGTAATATTCCCTCTTGTCTTGTTCTTGCCTTTCCTGGGTGCAGATTTCATAAACCTTCCTCAGCTGTAAGTAACAACTATAAGATCCTTTAACAAGTTTAGTAATATTCTGGCTTTACCCTTCTGATATGTATATAATGGCAAAATATTTTTGTTTAGTTTTAGCTAGAATGTGGTGTTTGAAATACACCAGCATATATGGTAACTATGTCTTTTGAGCACTAGATGGCACTGTAGTGCACTGTTAGTCTCTATGCTTATGTATGTTTTATCTATGATATCTACAGGAAGTTCTATCTGTCTATATGTTTTTCTTCTACAATGCTCTATAATGCTGTATTCTGATGTAATATCCTCCTAAGAAAGTAAAACTTAATTCAGCATTCCTCAAGATCTCAGTGCTTCATCTAAACACAGAACCAACAGGTATTGGCCCGAGACACTGAACAGAACACTGCAAGTCAACAAGAGCCACATCCAGCAAATCAAAACAAAGAAAGCAGAGCGTGTTTTCGCTGTAAAAAGGCTGGTCACCTGAAAAAGGACTGTTCTATCTGCAAAACCGAGCAGCAAAAGCGGGAGGCACCTACAAGAGAAAGAGCTTAGGCAGCCACAAAGGACACTGCAGGCACATCATGGAGTGCTATCTTTAAAGTGACTCAGAACAGTATACCACGAAGATGGTGTAATGACTCAGGCGTAACAAGCCACATGACTAGTGTTGAGTCATTCTTCACAGCAATTGATTTCAGTGCAAAGGACAATGTTTTCCTAGCAAACTGGAAAAGTATTACTGTAGTGGGTAATGGTCAAGGACAAATGCTCATGACATGCAAATGCTCTATGGCAGCAAAGGCCACACGTACCCCACTTCCACAGGCCACTGAAAGAAAGACTAGCCACCCCATGGAGCTCATACAAAGTGACGTGTGCGGACCAATGAAAACTCCCACATCAGAAGGGAACAGATATCTACTGACTTTCATTGATGATTATTCCAGGTACACAACAATGTATCTGTTGAAGCACAAGAATGACACATCAGAAAACAGTTTGTAACCATGTCCAGCAACAAATTCCAATGGAAACCAGGAATTAGACGTACCAACAACGGAGGGGAATACATCAGTAATGGAATCATATTTGAAGAAACAAGGTATAGTACACCAGACAACTACACCATGCACTCCTGAACAAAATGGAAACAAACAATCCTCAAACAATTCATCCCCACAAAGCTACCTCCTCATGTATCACTTCCCCCTCCCTTTTAGATTGTAAGCCCTCAGGGACAGGGCCCTCTTTACCATGTTGTCTTGAATTGTATTCTGGTTGTAATGTCTTCCTTATATTGTAAAGCGCTGTGCAAACTGTTGGCGCTATATACATCCTGCATAATAATAACAAAAATGATGTAGCAGGACAGAAAAATCGCACTCTGAAATGGTCAGATGCATGTGGTCAGATGCCAACCTACCTAAGATGTACTGGGGAGAAGCAGTCTTGACTGCAACATACATTACCTACAGAACAGACTACCATCAAAAGCCGTTAAAAAGCACCCCATTGAAATGTGGCATGGATCGAAGCCTAGCCTAGGACACATTAGAGTGTTTGGATGTACAGCTTACGCATATATTCCAAAGGAGAAGTGAACCAAGTTGGAGAACACAGCCATAAAAAGGTATTCTGGTGGGCTATACTGAACAAAGTAGGGGATATAGAATCCTCCACCCAGAGACTGACAATGTGATAATAAGCTGCAGCGTTTATTTTGATTAGAACCCATCACCAGAAACAAAGATCCCGAGGAGTTGTGAAGTGACTTCGCTCAGTAAACCAGCAAAGGAAGCTGAGCAAAGTGAAGCCGCACAGGAATCAGAACAAGAGGTGAAATTCACAATGGATAAGTCCAGTTCCATGTTAAATTGCTGAACAACCTGAAATTAGAAGATCCACTCAGGTGACAAAGGGAATACCACCGTGCAAGCTGTCATATACTGCTAAGTCACATAACATACTCGAACCAGCATCGTGGGAAGACATAGAAAAACTGCCAAAACGCGAACCAATCAATAGTGACAGGCAGCAGAAGAAGAAATAAAATCACTCCAAAAAAATAAAACCTGGACACTCACTTCCCCCTGATTGCAGAACTATTGGAAGCAAATTGACTTCTAAGGTGAAGCTCGATGCAGAAGGAAATATCCACAAATACAAGGCCAGATTAGTTGCCAAGGGATACTCCCAGAAATGTGGAGAAGACTGCAATGAAACATTCGCACCCGTCATAAAACACACCACCATCAGAACACTGCTTAGCATCGCAGCATGCGAGTGAAACAACTAGAAGTTAAAACCGCTTTCCTTTATGGAGACATTAAGGAAGATCTCTACATCTAGCAACCACCAAGGTTTGAGCAAGGACACAACCTTGTGTGTAAACTCCACAAGAACATCTACGGACTCAAGCAATCTGCAAGAATGTGGAATGAGAAAGGGAATGAAATACTCACAAAAGAGGGATTCACAAGAAGCAAAGCAGATCCCTTTCTTTATTCCAGGAATCAAGAAGACAGATGGACATACATCCTAATTTATGTTGATGACTTTATAACCTGTTTTGAACAAGATAGTTCACAAACTAAAACAAAACTTTGAAATTAAAGAGCTATGGAAAAACATTGGTCACTATCTGGGAATTCAGATAGAGAAAGAAGAAGATGGAAGCTATCTTCTCAACCTAAGTCAGAAAACTGCAGAACCTTTGGAACAATTCCACATGCAAGATCCAAAGGAAGTAAAAATACCTATGGAACCAGGCTACCAAAAGAGCAATGAAGCAGATAACTTGCTACCCACCAATGACATGTACTGCAGAGCAACCGGAAAGCTACTATACATTGCTCCTGTGACAGCAGTGGGCGTACTCAGAAAACGTTGCAGCACCTTGTCAGCCTGACTAGAACGCCGTAAAGAGGGTAATACAATACTAAAAAGGAACAATTAAGATGAAGCTATCACTACCAGCAGCGTCAAATCCAAAACTAGTTGGCTATGCGGATGCTGATTGGGCAGGAGACTGCACAGACCGCAAATCCACAAGTGGTTACATCTTCCAATGCGGGGAAGGAACCATAAGTTGGTCTAGCCGAAAGCAAACAACTGTTGCACTTTCCTCAACTGAAGCTGAATACATAGCTGCAGCACAGGGTTGTCAAGAAGCAATATGGATTCTTGACAAGCCACAATTGTCAAGGATTATCCACAAGTGAAAAGGATTATCACAGCTTCCTTCAAGAGAAACTAAGCGCCATATAGCAACACATATGCTCTTGAGAAGGGGTGTTTGAAATACACCAGCACATACTGTAACTATGTCTTTTGAGCACTAGATGGCGATGTAGTGTAATGTTAGTCTCTATGCGTATGCATGTTTTATCTATGATATATACAGGAAGATGGTTTCCCTCTACAATGCTCTATAATGCTGTATTCTAATGTAATGTAATGTGCTCCTAATCAAGTAACACTTAATTCAGCATTCCTTTAAGATCACAGTGCTTCATCTAAACACATAACCAACACGTGGAAGGATTAGAACCTCTGTCAGGATTTTATTGTTGTCCTTTGTCCCCACTTGGGAGAGTCATCCTTTCTATTTGTCCTGATGACCACTGGCATCAAGACAGAAAGTGAGGAGAAAGCCAACATTTTAGGGCTGCCAGCAGAGCAAGGGGTGAGGCCAAATCATCCACTACATATGCTGGTGAGATTTCCCCAAAGCATAGCTAGATAGTACCCATAAGATACCCATATGATTCACATATGTATTGCAGTCACCCTAATGTTGAACAACAGAAACAGAAATCCTTTGTCCAGAGGAATATTCTTTTTCTTTCAGGGTTTGTTTAACAAAGAACTTTATTAAACGTGAATGTTCTATTAAAAATATCATATTTCTTAAAAGGATTGTACAGTGGGGTTTTTTTTAGTTTAAATATTAAATATTACATCTAAATGTTATGAATTATTTTATCCACACAGCTGACAGAGCTCTAAATCCTAGGAGTAAACCAACCTTTATCAGACAGCTCTATCTCTCTAGCTTTATCTATATCTCTCTAGCTTTATCTTTTTGGTTAACCCGTAGTGGTCTGGGAATCCTTTGTCATATGTTTAATGTTCATTTGTAACAAAACCATTGAAGTCTCCATTTAAAGACACTCACTATCTCGTATCTGTGAATAACAATAGCATGTTTTTCTTGTCCCTGTATTTGTCCTGTTTCTTTAGGCTTCACAGACACATTTACTGACCTTGGTCTGAAGGAGGAGAACAGATCTCTGCAAGATGAGTTATTTCGTTTGAAAGATCTGCTGGCAGTAACCCTTTCTGAGCATGATGACCTCACCATCAAGAACCACGCACTGAATGAAAAGGTAACAAGGATCAGTACATGTGCTATTGACACATCCTTTGTGTTCCTACCTTCCTCCTGCTAGCTGGTTCTTTTTGCAGTAAAAACCTAACAACATTCTCAGGGGCATCCAATCAGATCGTACTGCCTGAACCAGTTCTTTTAATGCTCATCCCTTCATCTTTTTTCAGGTCTGGTTCCATTGCTAAGTCCTAATTATGGTCCTGCTTGCATATTTTGCCATCATTGCATTCTTTCCATTGCTGTATATATAGTTAAATAGTTGCATAGTATTCGAGGTTGAATAAAGACACAGGTCCATCAAGTTCAACCCATTGTGTATGATGCATGTGATACTGCATGTGTATGTGTGATCATGTTCTTAGGGTACCTGTACCCCTGTATGTTATGGTCCCTGAGGAAATTGTCCAAATGTTTTTGAATGATTCAAAACTCCCAGCTGAAATCACTGCTTGCGGCAGCGAGTTCCAGACCCTAGCCGCTCTAACTGAGAAGAACCCCCTACGCCCCTTGTGCTGAAATCCTTTCTCCACCAATTTTAGGTGGTGGCCTCTAGTCTTTGTTATGGAGCTTACTGGAAAAAGTTTATTGCTGATGTTGCTATCACCATTAAACATCTTGCACAGGAAAATCATATCTCAGCACCTCCAGCGTGAACATGTTTAAATTTAGTAACCTTGTCTCATAGCGTTCGTCTTCAGCCCCTTAATTAGTTTGGTTGCCCTTCTCTTGACTCTTTCCAGTTCAAGAACATTGTTTCTGTTGATTGGTGACCAAAACTGGACTGCATACTCCAGATGAGGTCAGACCAGTGATCTATAAAGTGGCAAAATTATAGATTTGTCTCTACAGTAATTTCCCTTTTTTTTTTTTTTCACAAAAAATTTTGTTTTTTATTGAGCATAGTAAAACATACAAAATATGTCAGGTAGCTCCAGAATGGGTTACAAAGTTCATACGTGCGTAACATGCTTGATATCGAAGCTCGCTTGAACATATTATAAGGTATGTGCTCGGACAACGGTCCGACATGTGTGAAAGCGTAGTGTAAAACTGACTACGTCGACAACCCAGCATACAAAGGTAGGCTTGTGGCGAAGCTTGTGCTTCTGGGGAAGGCGTAGTAACTGAAGTTGAATATCAGTAAGTATTGAATTGATAGCAAGAAGGAAGAAGGGAAAGGAAGCCAGGAGGCACAGAGTAAAAGACACAAGGTGTGAAGGAATGAAAAGTAGGAGGGCAAAAGAGGGAGAAACAGCAAAAGGGGGGGAGCGACAACCTCAAGATAAATGGGGAATAGTTGCCGACTGTCTGTAAATTCCCTTTTTAATACAAGACAATACTCTGCTTGCTTTATTTACCGCAGCCTGGCATTGCAAGCTATTATTCAATCTGTGGTCGACAATGACCCCCAAATCTTTTTCCATTTCTGACTTCCCTAGTGGAGTTCCCATTAATGTGTATTCCGCTTGCCTATTTATAACCCCAAAGTGCATTACTTTACATTTATCGACATTAAACCTCATCTGCCATATAGTTGCCGACTCCCTTATTTTATCCAGGTCCTCCTGTAATGTTATAATGTCTAAGTCTGTGTCTATTACACTCCCGATTTTGGTATCATCAGGAAACACGGAAACATGGCTATTCACACCCTCCCCGATGTCATTAATAAACAGGTTGAATAGCATGGGGCCCAGCACAGATCCCTGTGGCACGCCACTCTTGACACTTGACCAATATGAAAAGGAGCCATTTATAGATACTCTCTGGACATGTTTTTGTAGCCAGTTCTCTATCCATGTACACAACATTCAATCTATGCCCAGGGACCTCAGCTTGTGTAGTAAGCATTTATGTGGTACTGTGTCAAACACTTTTGAAAAATCTAAATATACCACATCCACCGGCCTCCCTCCATCCAGATCTCTACTCACCTCTTCATAGAATGTTAGTAGGTTGGTCTGGCAGGAACGGTCCTTCCTAAACACATGCTGATTATCATTAACTATACCATTATCATGAACAAACTCTACTAAGTAGTCCTTAATCATTCCCTCTAACAATTTACATACTATGGATGTAAGACTGACTGGTCTTTAGTTCCCTGGTAGGCATTTTGACCCCTTTTTAAATATTGGTACTACCGTAGCCCTCCGCCAGTCGCTTGGTACTCTACCAGTCATTAAGGAGTCCTTGAAAATGAGGAATAGTGGTCTCGCTATAACCTGGCTGAGTTCTTTAAGCACCTTGGGGTGCTGGTTATCCGGCCCTAATGCTTTATTTGCATTTAGTTTTTCAAGTCTATGTTGAACCCCGGCTTCCGTCAACCACTGTGGTATATTATGCGATGAGATATGTGTATTCTGATCTACATTAAACCCGTCTTTTTCCTGAGTGTATACCGAGGAAAAAAAAATTATTCAACACTTCTGCATTTGAGCACTGTTTGATATTGATGTATATAAACACTTATGCACTGTTAGATTTATTGGACACTTATTAAGTCTCATAAGAGACTTACACTGTGAACTTTATCACTTTGGATTTAAATCATTTATTGGAGGTTGATTATATTTGTTTTCAGCATTTAGACATACTTTTTTTTTTATATATTGTTAAAAGAGGTTCAGCGCTGTGCATTGTTTTAGGGATACTTTGCAACACACACAGGGACCATGGAGAACAAAAGTAGCCACCCTCCAGAAGGAAGGACAGTGTCAGCACCAATTCAGAGATGATTTGAGGATCTACAGCCGAGTGATAAACAAAGAAGATACATTTTTGTTAATAGTTGAGACACATGAATGCATTTTTTATATCTAACTCCTGAGTTTAGTGTCACTTTATAGTCCCAGTTATCTGCAGTGAAGAGAAACAAGTAAAGTAATTCAGTGAACTGCAGATGCTGTCTAGGAAACATTCACGCTGAGCTAAAGTCAGAAAGTACTCAGGTTGCCTTTACAAAGAAATGCTGACTTATTTAGCAGATTTCTTTTGCCTATAAGCAGGGCTGCAGCCTCTTCTCATCAGAATCTTGGCTGTGCGCTATCTTCTTACATTCTTACAGAAATAGAATGGTGCATGAACCTGGGAACACCGTGACCTGCATTTTTACAGGCTCAGGTTTGTGGTCAATCAAGAAAAAGCAAGCAGGGAGGGCCACCAGATGGATGTGATGAATGTTGGGATAAAAAGAGTTTGTGCAGCAGTTCAGAGTCAGTTTATAGTGCTAATTTTTGACTGGAGCATATCTTTAACCTTAGTACAGTAATAACTTGCATGCATATGTTAATGTTTGGTACTGTTTAAAGCAGTAACCAAGTTTCTCTCACAGTGCCATCTGTATGTCATATTCATCTTGACTCAAGCAGAGGCTGAAATCTTTGTTTATGTGCTGTGTCAGCCTTTGGCAGCCTACTACAAGCCAACACAGTGACAACAAGGTCCTTGACTGCCTTGTGACCTTGTCCCTTAGAGCAGAGCTTGCATCATTACCTCCAGCTGCATCCCTCCGCTCCCCCCACAGGGTTACATTCCCACCTTCCCAAGCAGAATTAACGCTCTCTCATAACAGCACCAAATAAACTGTCTGGCTGTTAACAACCCGGTGGGAGCATTGCCCTCCCCACAAGCACTTTCCCAGGGACGTGTGATCTCCGACTCCCATCCCTTCCCCCCATAGATCCCTTCTAGCTGCACCAGAGACGTCAAACTTTCACACTTGCAAAAATAATTGCTTCTATAGTGACACATTTTATTGGACAACATAAATATTTCTCCACGGATTTTGTACGGCACAAATGTTTTATATCAGATTGAGAGCTGTCAAGTTAATAATTATTTCCAAACCGTTTTAGTGCCATTTAGCCACTAATTGAACCTCTTAACAACGGTGTTGTATCCTCTGATACAAAAGGGTCAGTGTATATGGCATGTTTTAAAGGGCATATGTTTTGAAGGACACTTATAGCTATAAATTGGCTCGATGATTTTAGGGCGTATGCTTTGCAAAAATGTAAAACAAACTATAAAGATCACCCCGTCTGTACCTGAGCTTTAAAACCGTGGCAGCATCGTGCTAATGGCGCCAGTCAGCTGCTGGCTAAATATCAAAATTGGCTTAACTGGATCTAAACTTACGAATACAGTGAAATAAAAAAAAAAGCATACAGCTATTCTGAAACACTTCATGAGGAGGGGTTTGGCAACAATAGATAACTAGCTAGGCTGTACACCAGTTTTTAACAGGTCATGCAACCATAGAGACCTAATCAGTGTATTGGGGGCCCTTTATTCAGATAAATAATGTGTCATGAGCGGAAAACTCCTTTTACTGTCTAATCATTTCTTATTACAGTGCATGTAACTGACTAAAGATATTGTGGGACCCCAATATAGTCCTCTACATTTCTGTGCTTGAATACAGCACAATGCCTGGATATGATGGTGCCTCTGCAATATTCAAATCTTTCAAATTTCCGTGGACCAGAAATTAAATCTTAGCTATGGCTATAAGTAGGGTCAGTTAAAATTGAGACATATACCCTAAGCAGATGCTGGTTATATTGCTCTTTTGAAGCTGTAAAACAGAATGACTTTCTCCCAGATAAACTGTGTAGTGAAGATGATAATGTTCTCCTTTAACTTATACAAGTTTATGATGTATTGCACCAACAGCTTAGGTTGGACTTTGCCATATGGGTCTCACATAAAGTATATGTTTAAAGACCATTGCCTAATACAGTGCATACAAGTTGCTAGAAATTGATCTAGTACCTCTTTGCCAGTCCCACCAAATTTGACTCATCTTTGTGGTCCATACTACGTAAATTGCTTATAATTATCTTCTACTACTAAAGAGTCAATAGAGCCATGTTCAGTGGTGTTCCAGATTTGCAACCATACTTTCTGTTTAAGAATTGTACCCAAGTATGCCTGCCACTGCTGTACGTGTAGAGACTCAATAGGAATATCTAGATGGTGGTTATTTTGCCTCGTGCTTGGGGGTCAAAATGGTATCTTTCAATTTGTTTAGCTCCCACCTCTGTGTGCTTTGTGTGGTTATGATGTCTAATCATGAGATTCTAGGATTAGGGTGTTAATATCAGTAAGAGAAGGGCAGCAGAGGACAGTTGGCCTAACGGGGCAGGGATTCTAGATTTGAAGGCAGGGATTCTAGATTTGAAGGCTTATCGGTCACGATAGTGGTGTAGCCAAAGAGCACTCACAAATAATTGCAAGTGATTTCAAATTGCACATTCCCTTCTTCTGTAATGATGCTAGATGATTCCATGTTGCCATAATTGCAGAAAATGTTTGTATTGTGGTCTTGCACAGTAGATCTCAAGTGACAGCAGATCTCAGCAACATGCAATAACTGGAGTGCATGGATTGTGTGACTGGAAATGGCCTGTGCAGTTTTGACTTGAAACAGAGAGCCTTTTGACATTGGCAGATTAGTGGCAATGCAGAAAAGTCTGTAAACATCGACAGAAAAATTAATAAAAACAAATTGCGTACAAACTCGCAAAAACAATGCCGCCTAGGTGTGAACCAGGCTTTATACTGTGTTTTATAAATAAATGTTGTATCATGCACAGTAAGCAGCCTTGCTCCAGTGGCAATAAGGACAGTGGCCGGTAACTCCAGAGATAAATTCATGGACAGGTCCGGTGGCCTCAGAGATAAATTAATGGACCGGTCCGGTGGCCCCAGAGATAAATTGACAGGTCAGTTGGCTCCAGAGATAAATTCATGCACAGGTCCGGTGACCCCATAGATAAATTGACAGGTCCGATGGCTCCAGAGATAAATTCATGGACAGGTCCGGCGGCCCCAGAGATAAATTGACAGGTCCGATGGCTCCAGAGATAAATCCATTGACAGGCCCGGTGACCCCAGAGATAAATTAACAGGTCCGGCGACCCCAGAGATAAATTGACAGGTCTGGCGGCCCCAGAGATAAATTGACAGGTCCGGCGGCCCCAGAGATAAATTGACAGGTCTCGCGGCTCCAGAGATAAATTCATTGACAGGTCCTGTGGCCCCAGAGATAAATTCATTGACAGGTCTGGTGGCCCCAGAGATATATTGACAGGTTGCAGATCTGGTGGCCCTGCAACAAGAAAATTTGAACATTCCTGCGGGCAATAATCAATTTTTGCGACAGTCGGCCTCACACAACTCATGAAAAACACTTTGTTTGTTGTAATACATTTCCCGAAATACACAATCCAGAAGACTTTCTATACACAGCTCAGAAGGTATAAACACAATTCAAATACGTTCACAGCCGAATGTATATGAAATAAAGCTGTCATTGTGCAATGCTCGTTTTGTTTATTCCTACAGACACTTGGCTTCCAGTTGAGTTGCAGGAAACATCCTCTTTGCAGCCCTAAGGGCTTGTTCACACCATGTCCGGATCATGTCCAGACCAGAACAGTGTGTTCCCGGACCAAAAAGCTGGGCTGGGCTCTGTTCACACCAGCACAGTCCGTTCTGTACAAGACAAAAAAATACTGCTTGTTTCATTTTCTCTAGTCTGCAAATTGGAGTACTGGAATGCATGGAAACGCATCAAAAACGTATGCAAACACAATGGACCGCACCTGAAAGCTTATTTTAAGCCAAGAGAAAAGAAAAAGGACTAAAAAAAAAACAGCTCTGGAATGTGGCAACATCACAGTAAAAATGCGGCAAAACGCAATGCACTGCTTTGTTTGGAAAATGTTGTGAACCTGGCCTAAATGTCTAGTAATGCAAAACATTAGGTTTAACAATAGGCCACTGTGCTACACAACAAATAACAAAACTATTACATAGAATTATTTTATAGAATGCCAACATTTACATTTCATTCTCTGGATATTTATCAGTTACTTTTTTCGTAATGTAACATGTGTTTTAGGTTTAGTGACTATCATCTACAAGTTTCCACAGAAACAATAAAATGTTCCTACGAACAAGAAAATAAGTCCGTTCTGCCATTTTATCCTAGCACTTCACATGACTAAATCTGGTTGATGTGATCCCCTGGGGACCAGTTACTCTGTACAGTGACTTGCTCAATCAACGTTCATGGAGCTGTAAGGATAGGGAGTTAGCATTGCCTTCTAACAGGGGCCACGGTGTGTGAGCAGCACTATTCTCTATGGAGCGACCACTCCCAGAGATCACTTCCAAATGTTAGCAAGAACACTGAAGCTTTCGCTGTGTGTTTTTTTCTGTTTACATAGTAGATATAGGAGAATGCTTGCAAAAGGTTAAAGTGATATACTGTATAGCGATAGTATTTGTTTCATTAGAAATATAACTTCCAATGTTTAGTTTATTTTTAAAGCTGCTGCAAAGTGAAATTAATTTTCTGATAGGTTGTGTCAGTTTACAAAGAATTTGCCCTTTTCTTATAGTGATTATGTCGCCATAGACCTGGTGTTATTCATGAATTAAAGCATGTGTTACTGTGTGCTAGGTTTGTTGCATTACCATTGCACGCACCCCAATTCACCTCCGCGCTGCTGTGCGCTGCATCGCAGCCAGCTCTCAATGAGTGGTAGAGTCTCAGAGTAGAGCCTCATACTCCTGGGTTGAGGAAAACTCTGTCCAATAAACCAAATCTTGCAAAAAGCATTGCGATTACCTCTGTTTAGGGTGATTATGTATTCTATACTTTTGATTTCATTAACTATATAAAGCCATCAGGCTTAATGGAAGGAGGCTGTGACTGTTTCCATAGCTTCCGGATGCATCTGGCGGCCTGATTAAATGTGCGGGTGCGACTTCCTATAGGTCCATGTTCGATTATTTATTTATTTTACAGTATGCAGAATACAAAAGAAGCAATGGACCAAAAAGTGATTGAAAATACCCAAAATGCCAAGGTGGAGAAGACCAAAGGCAGGAACTATGGGTCCGAGATCTCACCACTGAGATAGAAGGGCCCTTAAACAAGATGCAAACCCAATTACTAAAATCTCATCTAGGCCTTAACACGTTATTGTAATTTCAAAATCTAGAAGTTTGTAAATGTATTGAAGATGCCCATAGGATGAACTTCCTCAATGCACTCAGCCCTGTGAATATGCACTTCCTTATGTTGAAACTCTTGAGGCGCTTGCCTTCTGAACTACACCCAATGTCTCAACAATGTAACATTATCATTGCTTGCTGGAAGCAATGCATGATGGGCTACGTAGTCTTGAGAAATCAAGTCTTTTATCACATCAAGCAGAAGGGAAAGAGGTGCAAAGCACACTGGAAATCCCGGGAGTTGATGAAAGTGATGGGCAGACAGAAGGCAGCACTCACTATATAAAAGGGATTTTTGTCCAGTTAGCTTTGATTGCATTAAAAAAAACAACACTAGTATGTATTCCTATTACAATGCTGATGGTATAACAGGATAGGATATGCGGGGCCTCTATAACTATTTCATACTTTTATATAGATTGAAAAGTTGTTTTTTCTACTGCTACTATCAATAATGATTTATATTCTGTGATTTAGATATCTGTTAGTAAATTGCAGTTCATTTTGCAAACTTTATTATGTTCTCTGCTCCTCTTGACAGCTGGAACAGATGATGAAATTTGGAGAGAGTGAAACGGTTTCAGACTTGAGAAGACGCTACCAGGAAGAGGAGATGGCATATAAACGCAAACTGGCTGCCTACCAGGAGGGTCAGCAGAGGCAATCACAGCTAGTACAAAGATTGCAGAATAAGGTAGACGCTCATAATACACTTGACATTGTTATAAACCAGTAATTGTTCCAATGTAGCAAGGGATTTGGATTTACGTTGATTGGACCAAGATTAACAATTACTCTAAGAAGATCAAATGGTGAGGATGACACAGAAGATCAGTAATCTTTATGGGATGATTGCTAATAATGAAGAGATAATTGACAAATGATGATTATTATTTACATAGAACGAGATTATGGAGGCTCAGAAATCAGGAGTGCTACTAGCTTACCGCTCATGATGAAAAAATAGATTTCCTGTAGTCATGATACATTTATAGAGGGCAGTTCTCATGATAAGCTTATAGAGAGTCAGTAATTATGCTTAGTAACCACAATAAAAATATGGAAAGTAGTGGGGCTACCCCTGAACTAAGGAATAAGTGTTCATTTGTGTGTAGGTTTAAAAATAAAAAAAGTTATACTCACCCGATCCTCGGAGAGCCGGGATGTTCTTAGATTCGTCCTTTCAGCTTCGCTTCCCCTCCGCTGCAGCAGTGTAAGGATCCTTGAGTTGTCACATTCTGTACACCGTGTATAGGACGTGAGGACGCCAAGGGACATGCCACCGCAGTGGAGGAGGAGACAGGCAGGAGGAAGCGCTGTCACAGCCAGCTGGCTCAGAGGATTGGGCAAGTATAACTTTGTTATTTTTGAACCTAGACACCAAAACGCACTTAACCCTTGCAGTGCTGGGGTAGCCCCACTGCAAGGGCAATACAACTTTTTACCCGGCGTTCTGCTTTAACATTTAAGGTACAGCAACTGTAAATAAGCACCTTGCCTGGGTTCTAACATACTATGCATGTGGAATGCTTTGACATGTTATTGACCTGTAACCTTCCTCAATGTTCTTTTTAATTGACGAGCCTCCTTTCTTATGATACTTTGCTAATGTTTTGCATTATTGGTACATGTAATGTCTATACAGTATACAGGTGTCAAAACCAATGACTGGTATACATTTGTGTGATAGTTGTTATACCCTTAACAAAATGTCCATCAAGCGTATTGAAACAGAAATACGTGATGCAAGAATGAGAATGATAATTCACCATCAATCTCCCAAAATGCATCTGGAAGGCAGTGAGTTGCCTAGAAGTGCAAAGATCCTTTTTTAGCATTGACTTTCACACTTCATAATTTTCCACTAAATCTGTTGCATTTTAGCTGTGGTAGAACAACCTATGGGGTCTCCACATGGTTGCTGTTAGACTTTTGGTCTACAGAAACCTGTATTGAGAAAGATTTTGACACCTGCAACTGCTGACCTCTTCTTCAGAAACTTTGAGTTGCCTGATAGATTAAGTTTCTGGATGCTTGTATCAGAGAAGTGATCCAGATAGTACCAAAGCCAGAGACAGCCAGGCAACTAACATTTTAAGAGGTAGGTCAGTAATGACAGCCTACATATTTTTCCTGTTATAGGTTTCCTTTAAATATATAATGTTGTCATTCATTAAAAGCTTTTATTGACACCGAGTCCCTAATTTGCAGGTCTTACAATACAAGAGTAAGTGTGGAGAACTGGAACAGAATCTTCTTGAGAAATCCACAGATAATGATCATCAGAGACTGTCAGTAAGTATACAGTGGAGGCTGATTTATTACAACTATAGAGCCATGTTTGTGCTGATCATAGTGACCAGTCACGATCCACTTATTTGGCTGTATCTGGCAACACAGATGTGTTTCAGTCCTGCCATTGTAAATCAGCCCAAAGTTCTGATCACCTCTTGTCCTTATTTGCCCAAATAATCCGCAGTTAAAATAAACCCAAAAACTAGAAATCGGTGTCATACTTCTGTCTTACCTTTAAACTAACGCACATTTACAGCATGCTCCAGGATACCATAGGCACAATTCACACACATTTTTGCACAAGGATAAGGATCTTTATTTTAGTCATGTGACAGTCATTTTCAAATCTCATTGGACTCGGCTGAAAATAACTGTCACTATTTAGTTTTTTTCTGTCAAAGTTTTTATGAAAGAGAATTTTAAAAAATTACAAAATACATGTAAAAAACAAGCCAGGACATTATTCCCAAAAGTATCGAGCAATAGAAATCATACAAAAGATTTACAGTATTTCATTGGTAACATAACGGGAATAAGAACATAGTTACAAAAGATCATCCCTGAGTAGAATACAATACCCAACGAACTCTCATTATCCAGAAAGTACCGATTTTATATATATCAAGCACATATGGTGATAATCCCTCAAATAAAAAGGGGCAATATATTCCTGTCAGAAACCAAACAAAGCTTGATTCCGACCATGAGAGAAGCTGACAAAAAAGGTGGAAAAAAAGAGAAAAAGGAGGAATATTATGAGGTGGAAAAAGAGAAGGAGAGAAAAAAGTAGTAACAGACTTCGGAACCCAGGCCCCCTCAACCCACTATGTCCATATCAACAGCAATAATTAGGTACCATCAAGAAGACCCAGATGTTGTCACCAGGGTTCCCACACCTTCTCAAATTGAGGTTATTTATCCTGAAGGATACTATACAATTTTTCATGAATCACGATCCAATTAAGCTTAGATTTGACACACAGAAAGGGGACACGAGGCATTTTCCAAGCCCTTGTAATACAGATCTTGGCTGCTAAAACAAAAAAGAGAATTAACTTATTTTGTGACTTGCTCAATTTCAGGATTGGTTTATCCAACAAAATATATTGTGGGTCCCGTGGAACATTAATGCGTAATACTTTAACCCCTTCGTGACGGGAGACGTACACTGTACGTCCAGCCACAAAGGGACCAAATGACTCGTAGGCACAAAATTTATTCCAAAAGGTTCGCAATTTAGGGCAGTGCCACCAAATATGGGGCATGATGACTGCATGTCAGGAGTATATAATACACAGTTTGTCGAGTTTAGGCATTTAAAATAGGCAGGGGTAACACACCATGTTCAGGATACAGTAATGTATAATGCACAGAATGCAGGGGTGTGTATCACACAGAGTGCAGGGGTCAGGGGTGTGTAACTCACAGAGTGCATTGGTCAGGGGTGTGCAACAAACAGAAAGCAAGGGTCAAGAGGGTATAAAGTAAAACTACAACTCCCATGAGACATTGCAAGACTCTGACTGCCACGGTCATGACTTCTGGGGCAGATGCATGATGGGATTTCAAGTTTAACTACAGGGTGAGTGTCGAAGTTGCCTACCCATGAGCTTATGAGTTCCCTCTTAGTGGACATGCATATAAGTCAAAGTATATCTAAAACCAAATCTTTTATTTTGGATGAAGTAGGGAATAGATCGAATCTCTTTCATTTGTGTTTTGTTACATTGAGATTTCACCTGACTTGGTGTCCCCATTGTACGATTTCCCCTTTATTGCTGTTTCTATGACACCTGTAAATTTTTTGATGCCCAATCACTTCCTGTCCCAGTGACAATGTTCCAGGACAAGCCATCCAACAAAAACGTTACAAGCGCTTAAACACTTCCACGCCCAAACGAAACGTTTTGTACTGTATTTAGATATACATTAGTATTCTTGTCTTGCTTTAACATCAGAATTTCACAATGAAGTTGAGGAAATTTTATTCTTGGCATTTTGTGAAATCTCGACCTTATCAACCTAGCTAATAATTCTCAGAGTGTAAACATTGCCATTTCCTGTTATTGTTACACAAAGCTACATAGTGCTTCCTGTAAGTCAGCTGAAGGTTTGAGCCGTCTATGAGTGATGGAGGGAAATATTGCATTATTGACGTTTTACACAGAACATGTTCAGCCCATGTTTTTAAAATGCTAGGAATGTGAAAAATATTTAGGAATAACGTGCTAAACAAGTCTGAATTGGTCTTTCCGTCTTTCAATTACACAGTTAAAAACAATGTTTACTATTACATTTAAGCAGCTTTGGCACCGTATTTGTGCTGTTAAGCATGTCTTGCCTAAATCCTCTCCAGCCCATTCCTCCGAGCACCTGTGGTGGCTGGGAACACTTAGTAACATGCTACGGCCTCGTACCTTTTGTCTTCGCTTGTATTATGCCTTGCATTGGAATGCCTCTTTCCCACCACTGGGCTGCAGGTGTCTGCAACTTTGTGATTCTTGTAGATGAAAAAAAACATGGAATTAGATACTTCATACTTACCTTTCCTTGAAAAGAATTCTACAGCTGTGATGTGTCACAGAAATAAAATCAGATTACTAGAAGTGGTGGAACTCTAAGTCTTTTTTATAGAAGTCCAACATTATATTAGTGTGGCATTAAAAGAGAACTAAGGCCAATCCTTTTTGTGTCTTTACTTCTCTTTTGGGTCACAGGAGGTTTTTTTTCTGCACTTTGCCTCTTGCCTAGAACATTTTTATACTGGGCCACATGGCCTAGCCATTGTCTAGTTTGTTGGCACTTATTTCTTTTTTTTTCCATTTGTCTGTTTTCACTTTTTATATGTGTGCCTTTTTCACTCCATAAGGATGGAGGGTGTGGATCTTCAGGCCTACCCTGAAGTCTGAGGGAGGATGTGTGGCCGTTAGGTTCCTTCCTCCCCTGAACCAGGGGTCTCTCTTAGGGAATGCACCCAACCTAGTACTTGGTGCTTCAGCTCACCATGAAGAATGGGTCTGCCTGGTGTCGGCCAGGTGGACATGAGTGCCTTGCACCTGTCGGGAGCCTTGTCCCCTGGGGAGTCAGGGAAGTACCCTATCTCTTCGGCAGATGGACCATTGACACACCCTAGTGCACTTTTTTGTGTGTGTTTCACGCGGACTTTTTTGTTCATGATGGTGGTTAGTGTTTGCACACGCATAGCGGGCTTAAAAAAAAACAAAAAACAAAACAGGAGTATATTCACTAATGTACTGTGACCCAAACTCAGCATATAGCGGGCTGCTGCTCACAACTCAAAGCTGTGCTATAGCTGGGAAGGATCCCAGCAATATTGTTGGGATCCACCCCGCTACCTGATTGACACCTAGCTCTACTTCCCTGAAGCCAGAGCCAGCTGTGCCCGCTCCCTCCCCTGTCTGTCTCTTCAATGAGCGCTGGAGGAACAGTGAAAGGAGAGGGGGAATCCCTGCAGGAGGAGCAGTGACTGACAGTCCCCGCTCTCTGCATGTCTGCTCTCGATTTATAGAGCCAGCATGTCACATGCCAGCTCTAAGTATTGGAAGGAGTATATTTTACTCTCCCAATTATTCTCCTTTAACAAAAAAGAAATGGGAGCAGTTATTAAAGTCCAACCCTGGACACACAAACTTTTATTTAATTACAGTCCTCTGTAGCCACAAACAATATAGATGCACTTTGTGTGCACTAAATGCCAGGTTATTACCTTGTAGTAGTAGTAGTGACATCATCACTGCGCTTTACACAGCAAAGCTATGAGAGGGCACCAGTAGTTCCACCCACTACAGGCTGCCTGCAGGAAACTACAGATGGGGGTGAAGACAAGACCAGTCACCCTGCACAAGGGGAGCAGCAGTGACCGGTCTTGTACAATGTTAAATTACAGGATGATGAATTGAAGCTCCACACTCTGATTAATAGTCCAGATACAGTACATCTTTATACAATATAAGGTTGAGGGGACAGTATAGAAATAGCTAATGCGATTCAGAGACTCATACAAATACCCCCTCAAGGCCTACTAAGGGGAAACATGTATTAGGACTGTGATGACTTGAAATTGAATACCCTTTTGTCCAGTGTTTGAGACTGCATAGAGCTTGTCAGCAACTGATTTGGCAAGTCTTTCTTACTGCAAGCTCCTGCACAGTGGCAGTTTTACACTAAATTACTGCACAGATCTAGAAGAAATACACAAAGCACATCAAAATTCAAGTAACACTTCACATGCCTTTTGTATTTAGACAATATTTGCTTTTCCTGGAGTGAAGCATAAAGCTGGATATAGATAGGCAAATATTTTTCCAAGTGCGACAGGCAGGGAGATATCTGCCAGTTCTGAGTCAGTTCGCCACCAAGACCCAGCAGAATACTCACCTGACACATATGCAGTCCTTCTGTTAATTCAAGCTGAGGTCCAGGAAAATAAAAAGGCATGCTTGATATTTACTTCACAGTAAATAAAAAAATCACAATGCACTGCAGAAAAAAATTAAAGTGCTACAGGAAAACATGTACATAACACATCTATTGTTTGTGGCAGACATCTATTGTTTGTGGCAGACATCTATTGTCTGCCACAAACAATGCTGTTTCAACACCTCTCTCTGGGCAGGTTAATAACACCTCCTAGCTCAGATTATGCAAATACAATCAACACCTGTGATTAACATATTAACAGATTATGTGGATTGGAGCAACATTCACCATATTTATTCCCAGATCATTTTTGTAAAAGTAATTCTGAATTGAGAAAGCTAGTCAGATGACCGGTGAAACATCATTACAGCAAGACCAGTTGCCTTGAATTATTTTTTACAGATATACTACTGATAAATGTATCTTATATCAGGTAATGTGCTCCTCAAAGTGTCGGCATCTGCAAAATGTGATCTGGGGTCATTGTCACTGAACTCTGGTACTTCTAGATTGTGGTCTTCTTCTGTATATTAGTTGTGCTGTGTAGACGTAGAGTTTCTACTATATATATGACTTAAAGTTCATCTCTGTTAGTTACAGGCACAGCTGGATACAGCAGAGTCCACTTTGCACAGGTTGGATCAGGAACACAGTACAGACCTCAAAAGTGCCTTGATCAGGCTGGAGGATGAACAGCAGAGGTATGAAGAACTATGATTTAACCAGCTTTCAATTCTGCCTACCCTTTTTAGTACTTTGTAATTGAAGGGATTATCCACCTATACAAATTCATATGTGGGATACATTCTCTGGCTTTTGTAGTATTGGTCAACAGACTACCACCACCCTAGCCATCCAATGCCGCCCTAACACCCTGTTAGCCTATCTGAGCATCCTTTCAAGAGTTGTTTGAATGTTACTAAATTATGATCCCTGCTAACTTACAGGAGCAGCAGCCTTGCACAAGTCAACATGACCCTAAGAGAGCAGATGGATCAATTTAAGCTAGCTAACGACAAACTAACAGAAGACCTGAGACATCTGACCTCTGAACTCCACAGAGCACATGAGGACCTAGAGGAACGGGAATCTCAGTGGAGGAAAGACAAAGAGGTGATTTTGGTTTACATACAGAATATGGCAGAGCCAGCTGTCAATCACGCAGCTGGGTGGATCTCGACAGTAATGTCGGGATCCGTCCCAGGTTCGGCGGTCTCAGTATACCACGAGCTGTAGCTCGCGATATACTGAGCTTTGGGTCACGGGAGGACGCTAGTTTATGTCCTCCCGTGACCCTTTGGAGAACTATGGAGAAAAACACTGTCCCCATAGTTCTCCTTTAAGTTGAATTTGTATGTAAGTTTGAACAGGTACATTTTGTATGTGTAACTCCAGCCCCAAAATGTTTTGTTTTGTTTTGGATAGCATAGGGAAGAGATAACCCCTTCTAAAGTTTGTTTTGCTGTCTGTTCAGAAGATTTCACCTTACTTTATGTCCCTGTGACAATTTAATTTCAAAATTTGGGGATGCCGTGGAAACAAGGATTGGTGATAAAGCTTCAGTCGAGACACCTTTTTCCCATGATAACTCTTACAGGAGTGCATTTCCCTTCCTAGGGACAGATTTCCTCTCACTTCCTGTTGTCTCAAGGACAGGAAGTGAGATTAAATCTTTCTAATGAGGATACAGACAGCAGTAAAAACCTCAGTGACCCAGAAGAAGAGGCGGGCACCCCTCGTCTTAATGTCTAACAAGAGCCAACTTCCTGTAATGTAAGTACAGCACTACGAACAAGACCCAAAAAGGCGGGCACTCCTCAAAGGCACGATCGCGGTAGCATTACAACTACCCCTGCTGTACATGTAAGTCAGATGTTTGTAACTCGGGGACTGCATGTAATAAAAGAGTAATTGCTCCAAAACCATTATGGGTTACCTTTTACCACATGGCCCATTCAGAACATTGTAATGAAAATATAGTTTATTTTTTATTTTTGTATTACCTGGTATCTGGGTAACATGACATCAATTACTACACTACTACAAACCATTGGTGGATTTACAACCAGTTGTAGCCACTTGCTCTTACATTATTTTAAATCTTTAAATCAAAAAGTAGTTTAACATATAAAAATAAAAGTCAGCACATTGAAGTAGGCTGAAGACTATGCTAAAATGTGTTTATCTGAAACCCAGCAGTTTGTCTTGTGCTAACATACTCCTGACCTTTTATGTTATCTCATTGTTATTAACCATCATAGCTAGAGCTGTACATCCATGTGCTGCATGTGTCATTGTCAGCATTCTGTTGCCAAATGACTGCTCAAGCTGACATCAAAATGCTCCCACTCATCTTTTTACATGAGTCATCGCTCTCACTACCATTTTTTCTTGCCATACTATAAACAATATTGGAATAAAATAATTATACAATGAGACCTATTTATAAAGACCTTACCCTACAAAAATAACATTGCCACTTTTATGTAGGGAAAGTATACAGTGTGTAGTAAGAGAATAAACACATATTTTTAACACCCTACAAGTTTTACCAAAAAAAGGCAGTTTAGGAGTTGCACTGAAATTTCTTTCTATCCTAAATTATAATACTAAAAAAAAAACCAACTCATTAATACATAAAAAATAGCTAAAATGCCCTGCCATATATTAAACTGATAAAGGGTTAGTTAGGACCCCTTATTAATCACCATCTGGAAACAGGTCTTTGCAAGAAAAAAAGACCACCGGTTAAAAAAAAGTTGGTGAGCTTTAAAACCAGTTGTTTTTTTAAAATATTATTCTATGGGGTTTCATCTTAAAATAAACACTTTAAAATCTCCTTAGGTATACATACATGGCCAATATGTGCCCCCACAAATTTAACTAATAAAGGGATCCTTAGGACTAGGGATGCACCGATTTTGGTACGAGTACCGATAATTTGTTTCCGGTACTCGCCGATACCAATTACCGAGTATTGGAGTCCCATTCAGGAAGCCAGGTGGCGTGTAATGACTCGCCACCCGGCTTCCCGATTAACAAGAAAGCCGCCCCATACGAATCCCCATAATAATAATCATATGTACCTGCATGTCTTTGCAGTGCTCGGCTCTATGGCTTATATGCTGCTGATCTCTGTCCCCTCTTACCTCGGCATGTCCAGCCTGTCACCCCTGGGGTCTATCCAGCCAGGAGCGGCCTTCCTCTGGTACCCACCTGGACCCGGAGCTGGCCAATCATGGAAGCCGGGCGACGTGTAATGCCCGGCTTCATGCTCCCTCGTCATGAGATGACGAGGGAGCATAAAGCCTGCCGGCCAATCAGAGTGCCGAGCGCTGCGTCATTACACACTGCCCGGCTCATCACAAGTGACGAGAGAGCATGGAGCCACTTCCCAGCCATCAGGAAACCGGGCAGCCTGTAATGACGCGCTGCCCGGCTTCCTGATACAGGAAGTATGGGGCTAGGCATTGGAGCATTTGGGCGAGTACGAGTACTCGCCCAAATACTCGATATCGGCACCGATATCGATACTAGTATCGGTATCGGTGCATCCCTACTTAGGACCCTTTAATAGTTCACTATTGCACTTTGTAAGTTTAAAGAGGAACTTTACACATCAATTTAATGTCTCCCAAAACAGTTACTTTGACTGTCAAGGTTTGCAGTGTGCTTATTTCAGTGACCGTTCAAGCCCTCAAATGGCTGGTGTCATAGCTGATCACATGTGCAGCACCACAGCAACTGTTATCCAAATAAAGGCTAAAATGGCTTCCTTGGCTGTAAGTCATAGGAGGCTGTAGTTGCGGTTTAGATAAAAGGTCATGGGTCCATGCTGCTCAATGTCTGACCTCAAATTAAATAGAAAACATTCTGTGTTTCCTATAGTATTGAATGTTGTTAATGTGCGCCTTGAATTCTGTGGCTGACGTTCCACCCCCTGTCAAATATTACAAATGTGAAAAAAAGTCTGCGAAACATTAGGACATTTACTGGATTTCTGGGTGAATGCCTCCCAAAATGTGATCTGATCCTCCTACTTATACAACTATTCTGCACAATGTTTTTCATCGCCATATTATTAAAAAAAAAGGTTGACAAAGTCAAGGTCGGTGATGGAAAAACTATGCAGACACCTGTCTGTACCACTGGGACTTCCAAATTCAAACCCATTACCAGTAACCTCAACCAAACTATTTTTGCAGCTGATTGTAGAAAATGTGTGATATCTTTGTTTCAATCGATGCATTTTTTTGGGGGTGGCTCGTTTGAACATAATCAAATCCCGAGACAGCATTTTAATGAGATTTTGACCAGGACTGTGACTTGACCATTCAAAAATAAGGGATTTCTGTATTTGTTGGTTCTTTTGTTTTGACTTACTGTCAAACTACATTACCAACCTTTGATTTGAGTTTAAGATCAGAGGAAGACAACTTGATATTCTGCTGTAAAATGTTGTTGGTACAGCAGTGTTTTGTTTTTGCAAAGCATAATGTTGTGTAAAAGTTAATTATTGCTCCACTAGTGCTGTAAAACATCCAAATGGTCTTTAACAAACCTAAAGTATAATTAAACTCTCTTTTTTTGCATATATCTACTGCTTGCTAGCAGTAGATATATGCAAAAACATTAACAAAATAAAAAGAGTTACCAAACAGGGTTTTACTTACCTCTGTCTCCGCCGCTCGCCCCATCCGAAGATCTGAAGATTCTCGAGCACCTGAGCAGCATGATGGGACAGGCTTATATGCAGTAAGTCCATGCACACAGCCGCCAGCGTGCACGCGCACAGACTCCGTGGGACACAGAAGACACAGCAGTCAGCACTGGATCAGAGACCGGCACCAGCGCTGGAGGGACTCCTGAAAACTACTGGAAAGAAGAAAGTGATCAAGAGGTATCATTTAAAGCAGTGGTTCTCAACCTTTCTAGGGTCGGGACCCCTTGGTAACATTTTCCAAGTTGTGGTGACCCCCAACAGTAAAATTTAGGAATGACGCGGCTGCTGCAGCGACATCTGGCGGCGTGGAGAGAGAACTGACACTGTTGCGCTAGGAGAGAGCTGAGGAGGACTCTTACCTTATTATTTTTTATTTTTTTATAATTTTCTTATTTTTCAATAATTGTTTCTTAATTTCTTTAATAATTTTATCTATTTTTTTTCCACTTAACTTCATTGCTATCACACAGAGGTAATAGCCACTGTGTAATAGCAATTGGAGGTGACAGGTTCTCTTTATTGACTCTGTCATCTCCAATACAGTTGTTCTAGCACAGCAATGTGCTGGAACTTCTGTGACAGGTGAGAGGGGAAGACTGCTCTCCCCTCTCACTGTGCACACGGAGCGGCAGGTTTACTTTTAACCCTGTCGGGGAAAAAAAACTTTCTCCTGGAAAGGTTTAGTTTGCTCGATGAGAAAGTTTTTTTTTTTTCTGACTGACGGCGGGACCGATGTCAGAAAAAAAAAAGAGCAGAGAAAGCGCTTCTCTTCTGGGTGGCCAGAAGCCCCTAGGCGACCCCTGGCAAATCGTCATTCGACCCCCGAAGGGGTCCCGACCCCCAGGTTGAGAACCACTGATTTAAAGTATGTCCTTAAAGGGGGGGGGGCAAAAATATTTGTGACTTTAATGTCACTTTAACATGGGCAACATTTTTGTTTTTGGTTTTCTGTTTTAGTTTTCGCTTTTGGTTTTCACTTTTAGTCATTGGTTTTCTTAAAGTGGAACTTAACCAATTGAATGGTCTTTTAAGGCATGAGAACTGTCAGGGTTGTGATGGTGCTTATTTCAGCTCTCAACCAAACTTTCAAGCCCTCAAATGGTGTCATAGCTGATCACATGTGCAGCATCATGGCAACTACAATCCAAATAGAGGCCAAGATGGCACCTTCCTTGGCTGTAAAAGATAGGGGGGTGTAGTTCTACTTTAAGGTAGACTCAAGAACATAGATGATATCAAGAACAAAGATGCCTGTAGAGGTTCTTAGCCACCTGTTGGAGGAATATATCCCTTTCAATTATCCTTTTTACAACATGTGCTCCAAGGGAGAGTAGCAGCAATGGTACATTTCTTCCATTTGTAGACAGGCTGCCAGAGCAAACTGATGGAGAACCAAGTCTGTTTATATTCTTCTATAGCTCTGTCCATTCCTTTGTACATCTTCTTAGGTAATAAGCAAGTAACCAAAATTGTGTGATTTGAGGGAAACTTAAACTGATTGGAACATTCTACACCAACTACCCTCTTTTTTAGGTATCCTCATCCTAGAGATTTACACACTATTTTCTATTACTGATGTTGATTGTGATATATTCTTATTTTTTGTAAAAAAACGACTACACAATCAAAATTGTTTCCAGGGAATTTACAACAAACAGAGGAAATCCTTTATTTTAGAATGGCCAAGTCTAAGCCCTGGCCAAAGTCTGATTTAAATGCTGAGTTCGGATTTCATTCTGTTTAAACAAGACGTCCTAAAATTATATGTGAACTAAAACAATTCTTTGTGCGGGAATGGGCCAAAATCAGTGGTGTATTTAGGTTTTGTGCTGCCCTAGGCAAGACTAGATTTGGGCACCCCCCCATGGCTAGTCAGAGGAAAGTGAAAACGTTCCCCTAAAGGACAATTTAAACCTCGCGTTTTCTTGTATATCTACTGCTAGCAAGCGATGTGTATATATAAATCAGCCAGCAAGCAGTAGATATATGCAAAAACATTACAAAGCAAAAGTAACAAAGGTTAAAACTTACCTGTGTCTCGGGCAGCCGCAAAGGATGATGGGGCACGCGCATGCTCAGTAGAGATCTTCGGCCGGGAGAAGAGAGGCACAGTGAGATGCCTTGTTTGCCTCGTGCTAGATACGCCCCTGGCCAAAATAACTCATATCCACTGATTTATATTTGTCTATGCTTAGTTATATTTGTGTAAATGTGTTTAAGATGTTGCACATTTTTTACAATTAGCATACCCTTTGTAGTTTGCAGGATGCGCTAGTTAACTAGTAAGGGGTCTAAAAGTGAACCTGGGCCTAGATCATGTATTTATATATTCTGAACAAGCAGTAAAATAACTCTAAAACAAGCGCTCATTCATCCCTGTATCTATAAGCATTGCACATCAATTCATTTTTTAATTCAGAACTCAGGCATTTCAATCTTAGCTCTTTCTTTATTACTTCCTTATGCACTGGACTTTCGGCACGCTACCAGCCCTCTAATGGAAGCTACCAGCAGGCATTTGTATTATATTAGAAAGAACTGAAAGTCTTTGTTGTGATTTTTCAGGACCTTTGAGAAGGAACAACATCACATAAAACGCTGCTAGGTAGGTCAGGGATGACTTGTTGTAAAGCATTTTTTGCTGCTTGTTAAGACATTATAAATAGTGTAATTTGCATAGTCTGATAAGCTTTAGAATGTTTGTCCACCCAAATTTTTTTTTCAGTTTTGGATAGGGTGGGAAGGATTAGAACACCCTGAGTACAGTTTTACCAGACATGAAGGGTAAACCTTCAATGGCAACATGGACATAAATAAAGTAGAGGAAGACTAGAACCCCCAGCCTTATACAGTGTCCCTGTTGGAAGTTTTCCAACAGGGACTGGCCACATACTGTATATTTAAATAAAAGTGATTTTAATAGAATTTAACAAGAAACCCAGAGTCTTTAACAAACATAAGTCAATGACATAAAAAACGCACCAGTCTTTTTTCCCCATAGTCTTTTTTAACTTGGAAAAAGAATGCATTTTTGGGGATATAATGTTTACCAAGTACAGTCAGGAAAGTTGCAGCATATTGAACCAGAAATATACAAATAAAAGGGGGTAAATAATTATAATTATATACTGATATTAACACCTGAATAGAATACAAGAACATTGAATCATGGGATACTAATGAAAGAAGATTGCAACAGATTGCAACAAAACACTTTTTTTGGCACATTATTACTCTCAGTGAATTCCCATCCCAATGACAATTCCACCTTTTCTTGCTCCTGCTCTTCCTCCTTCCTATCCCAATGAAGACTGCTCCTTTCCTTTCGTCTTCTCCTTCCTATACTATTGAAGACTGCTCCTTTTCTTGCATCTTCTCCTTCTCTTTCCTATCCCACTGAAGGCTGCTAATTTTCTTGCGCCTTCTACTCCCCCTTCCTATCCCAATGATGACTGCTCCTTTTCTTGGTCCGCCTAGTCCCCCTTCCTATCCCAATGATGACTGCTCCTTTTCTTGCTCCTTCTCCTATCCTATCCCAATGACAACTGCTCCTTTTCTTGTCCTGCTCTTCCTCCCTCCTATCCCAGTGACTACTGCTCATTTTCTTGCTCCTTCTCCTCTTCCTTCCCATCCCAGTGACAACTGATCCTTTTCTTGCTCTTGCTTATTTCTAACTCAGTGACAACTGCTCCTTTTCTTGCTCCTGATTATTTCTATTCCATTGATGACTGTTCCTTTTCTTATCCTGTTCCTTCTCCTTCCTATTCCAGTGACAACTGCTCATTTTCTTGCTCCTGCTTATTTCTATCTCAGTGAAAACTTCTTTTTGTATCCAGCTGTCAAAGCTGCTCCCTTAAGAGAGTGCTAGTATGAGAGGCTGTTTTAAATATTGAATGTTTTTTGTTATAAATGGATGTTTTTGCAATAATTTTCAGTACCGTGGGATAGTGTCATCCTTTTTAATTTATGTATTTTCCTGCTATACGGCCCTTTTGAAGGACACACATTTTGTTCACTGTTTTTTTGGTGCATGCTGAATATACGTATTTATAGCACTACAAGATTCATAGCAATACCATTTTAAAACAGCATTATACAAAATAAAAAATGCACAACTGATGCAACTAAAAGCTGAATTACATAATATTGTTCATGTCAAATGTTCTTTAATGTGAAATATCCACTGTAATATCCTCCCACTCTCCCATTATATGAAATACCATAGCCAGAGCTCTTATGCTACAGTAAATGTAACTATGCAGAGCCAAATTTGGTTCTGTGGTGCATGCTGGGGTATGCTGCCAATCGTCAAGTTTTGTAGGAGCCAGAAGTCATAAATAAACAGGTAGCATTTTACTTAATGTTATCACTGTGTTCCTTAGAAGAAAAATTACTGTATTTTATAGATAACACAGAGAAATATTACAATCGAAAGCCAATGAATCAACAGAATTGCTGTTTCAGCAGGCTTAGTTTGCTGAGAGCATAAACAGTTAGACAATGGAGTAAAATTATAGGTTCAAAATCAGGATTTACATTTAATATCTGTGAACCGCACAGTAAGATTAGGCAGGGGCTAAGAGATTTTTTTTTTAAAGTAGTATAAAGCACTCAAACCTTTTTTATCATAATGAATCCAGATCAAACAAATATACATTGCCCAGCAATGTATTTCTTTACATTTTTGTCCAAACGCTTACAGTCATCATGTTTCAGAACAGCTCCAACTCTCATAACTCAGCTTCCCTGAACTTCCTGTCCAGTGCAGGATCGTAAGGGACGTAGCAGTCTCCAGCAGTTGTTCATCTACTAGCTTGGCAGAAGGAAGAGCAGGGAGCAGGATTCTAATACTTTTAAACATCAAGGTACAGCATCCAGTGTACGAGATTTAATCAGCATTTAAAATAGCTTAAAAACATTTTGACTTCACTTTAAAGAAAAATGACGATGTTTCAGAATAATTTGGTGCTGACTTGTGCTGCTATGAATGTTAACAGGGAATAGATCTCAGTTTGTCACATAAGTATCAGGTAAAGATGAGAATTGTGCAACCAGGAATTTGCTGTTCACATAAATTAATGAAGTGAAGAGTCTCAACTCCTTTCACTTGTGTCTGTGGCAAAATTTTTAGCTTTCATTATTGTTCTACATACAGATTTAAGCCACTAATATGATACTTAGTAAAAGAAACAAGGTTTAGGCAAGACCACACACCCACTGTATGAGAGTGGCTTGTACAAATCGAGCATATATATGAGATGGAAGAGCTACTTGCCACCTAACAGGATGCTCTGGATAGATTCAGAACAATGTGGGCCTGCTGGTCCTACCAGGGGCGCAACTAGAAATCACAGGGCCCCATGGCAAAATTTTGTATGGGGCTGTGTGATTTCTAACTATGCCCTTGCAGAGCCCACTTGAGATCCCAAACAGCCCACCTGAGAGTGACCCTGCAGACTCTCTATGGTGGGCTCTGCAGAGTCTCAGGTGGGCTGCACACCTCTTACCTGTCAGCCCCGATCCGCTTCCATGGTCGCTGGCAGGCCCCGCCTCCTTCGTTGCTGGGCCCCACCTCCTCTTCAGTCACCGGGCCCCGCCTCCTCTTCCATCGCCGGGCCCGCCTCCTCCTCCGCTTCTGACGCCGGGCCCAGCCTTCCTCCTCCACAGCTGCTGGCTGTCACTGACTGAGCAGCGGCTGTGAGGAGGAACACGCCGCTGCACAGATTGCTGGCAGGTTGTTGGTGATCTAACAGCGACATGTTCCTCCTCACACCCGCCAGTGAAAGCCAGCAGCCTGAGATGCCATAGCGACCCAGGCGGCCCGCATGGCATCAGGGGGATGTCCTGGCCGTGCCTCCCTGTGCCCTGGGCACCATTGCGGGCGCCTGGGTCGCTATGGCGATTGTTACGCCACTGGGTCCTATTTTACTAGTATTGAGGACTTTGCTAAATTGAAACACTGAATCCATTGCTTGAGCGAATGCTCTAATATGTCAAATCAGTCCCCTTTCTTTGTCACGCCTTACCTTTCAACCAAGCTCAGGTACCTCCCACTTCCTGACCTTTCGCCCTCCATTGCCAATCCGTGCAAATACCCACTTTCCTCACTTCCCTCCCCCCTATCACCCCTTTCCCTCCCTTCTCCATCTACTTAACTACAACACTTTACTTTCTTAATTTCTTTTTGTTTCTATACCTGGCTCCTTTGCTTATAGGTCCCCCTGCATTTTAATGCCTAGGGTTACTATGGGATTTGACAAAATGTCAGCTTTCACTATTGCAAGAAATATGACCTTCCTTTTCATACTCATTATTATAGAATTCTATTATAGATTGGCAACACCTTTCATTGTGCATGCGACATAGGACCTGTTCACGCTTTCACTGAATGTAAAATGATAAATGTACTTATAATTTAGTTGCTTATCTCTTGAATGTTACTGTTGTCAGTTCGCTTCTTTGAATTTCATTTTGTGAGGTATTGCAATGCAAACTATTTTCTTACTTTGTTTGTATTACAAAAACTAAATACAACTTATTTGAAACAAAAAAGAAAAAGAAACAAGGTTTAATTTGCACTTATTGCTCTGTCCTTTTGTAGAGTTATACGCCGTACCCGAGCAGGGACCACGACAGTATCCTGACACTGGGGAGGCAGACAGCCACCTTGCGCAGTCAGTTCCTCGATCTTCGTGCTATGGCAGACAGGTAAGATGTTTATTGTCATTTGCAAGAACATAACTTGAACCATTTACATGGCAGGCAGCAGAGCTACATAAATAACTCATCTAATGTGATACTGTGTAGCTGACCAAGCACATTGTTCAAGTACACATAGCTTCTTCCTTAGCAGAGGTAGCCATTTTGTGTGCTGGGCCACTTTTTAGTATTGCAGCTTATCAGATTAATAGGAACTATTAGCATTATTGAGGTTTCATTATTTTTAAAGAACTGTTAGCCTGAACTTTCCTTCAGCCCACATAATGGCTGCCTCCACTTCCGTAGAGCAAAATATTTATTGTATACATTTCTTGTCTTGTCTTCCCATCCAGGGGTCTTAGCGAGGTGAAGGGTGAAATTTCCCGTAGCTCGCGGCGCATGCATACAGCCTGCTTAAATCTAGACTCCAACCTGCGCCTCTCTCAGAACGCTGCTGGGTCTTCCCTGCATACGGCCCGCCTTGAACAGCAGCTGCGAGACAAAGTACGACAAATGATCCAGATGCAGAGCCAGTGGGATGCTGAGAAAGTGGAACTGAACGCCAGGTAGTAGCACCACGGGGCGGTTTGGTCATTCCCTAAAAAGGCTAATAAGCTGATTCTAATAGCCTTAATGTGATACATGTGATACAGTTTGACTTTTCCCTTTGGCTCTAATGCTGTCAGAAGCAAAACCCACCCTTCTGGTCCCGAGTGCCCCCAAAGTCACCTAAGAGTTTGTATATCTAGATGTCAGCTGTTGTATTACAGCTCTGTGAGTATTCATGAAAGCCAGCTGCAGTGAATATGTGTTTTGGCCAGTGGCCCTGTGTACATGCTTGCTGAGTGACATGGTCAGTTTGCTTAGCATCATAATACCTCTAAAGTAAATGTAGAGTGTAGAATTTACCCACATTGACACTATAGCCTTTGTTCACTCCCTCAGCTCCCCGTTTTCTTCCCCTAATGGAGCTCTATCATGCTGCCTAATTACACAAGTCAAAGAACATTAAATGCTGGGCTAGCCTAACATTTAAAAAAGAACCCTAGAAAGAAATGTTATTAACTTGTTTGCTACCCCCGCACTGCAAGGGTTAACTGCTTGTTTTTGCCTAGGGTAAAAAAAAGTTATACTCACCCAAGACAACAGGACTCCCTCAAGCCCGTCTCCTCCTCCCCTGCAGCGATGGTATGTCCCTCAGCATTGGACATGACTCGAGGATTCCTAGACCGCTGCAGCAGAGAGGGAGAGAGGCTCCAGGGACCGGTCTAACAGCAGGCCTGCTCGGAAAAACTCAGGTATCTTTTTTTTCTTTGCTGCCGTCTTGGAGGATTGGGTGAGTATAACTTTTTTTTAATGCTACGCAAAAACAAGCAGTTAACCCTTGCGGTGCGGGGGTAGCCCCACTGCAAGGGTTAATACAATTTCTGCCCGGAGTTCCTTAAATCTTTTCTCTCCTGTCTGTGACTATAGGTGTAAGAAACTGACATTTCTGACACTGACATGTAATTGTACTTTATTTTATCCTGCGGCCAGTGTGTTATCCCACTCAAGTGTCATGCAGTGTTCTGTTTAGGATAAAACCTTTAGACCAGTGGTTCTCAACCTGTGTAACCTCAGGACCCACATTTGTCCTTGGTCATTAAGTCGTGACCCAAGTTGCACTGCAATAGAACGCACGGCAGTACTGTACTGCGCGTTCCAATGCGGGCAATAGAACTGTGGGTGGGAGTTCCATTTGGGGTGCCATTCAAAAGAATGGCAATGCAATACACTTTTCACACCAAAACGCGTGGTAGGTGTGATTGCAAAATACAGTGAGTTAATCGCACGGCACTGTGCGATTAACGCACTGCACTGCACTAGTGTGAATGGGCCCTCAAAAACACACAACCACAGACACAATCTCTCCCACACACATACACACTCCAAAAAAGGGGGGGGGAGTCCGGGGACGTCGATGTCCATGGCGTCACCGGATCTCCGATGGGACTCCCGGAAGCCGGCCGAGAGGTGAGTATTTTCATTTTCGATCAAAAGAATTTTAATCGATCAAAAAGTTTAACGATTAATCGAGGAATTAATCGTTAATTTCCCCAGCCCTACTTTTTTTTAAGATCCACCCAGTCTCCCTACCTTCTGAGAACTGGAGTGGATCCTTAGCCTGGGGTCTGGTGTGGGCTGCTGTACTGTGATGGAGCTCCAACCATATGTGCAATGCTTGTACAGCTCCCTTCAACACCCTGTAGAGGTGCCAAGAGCCAGAATGTGATGTCACTCCGGTCCAGGCACCTCTACAGGACATGCGATGAAGCCGACCCCACCTCAAGCTGACACTCAGCACTGGGCAGCATATTTTGAATGGCTGCTTGGCGCAAGAACTGACAGTGCTGCGCTAGGGGGAGGCTTTTCTCATCTAGAAAAGTGGAAGGCCCATGGGGACCCACTGAACACGGGGTCGCAGCCCACTTTGGGTCACGACCCACCAGTTGAGAACCAAGGCTTTAGATACATGTGGCTGTTGCAGATAAAATTAACCCCTTCATGACTGAGCTTGTTTTTAGTTTCTGTTCGTAAATGACTGACACACTTTTGACATTTTTGCTGTGTGATTCTTCCACGTCAGTAATATACTTTCTTACAAAGTGCACCCACACATATTATATATTGTTTTTTAGAGGACAGATAGGGCTACATATTTATATCACATATGTGTGTCTAACGCCTCACTTAGGACAAATAAAATATAAAAAAAGAGGAAAAAAATGTTTAAAAAAAACACTTTTTTCCCAGTTTTGATTTGTAGTATTTTTTTTACAACACCAGCACAGCTAAAAAAAATGCAATAAATACATTCATTTATTTGTCCCTTATTTTATTTTTTTTTACACATTTTTTTTTACACTTTTCACAAGTTTTTTTTTTTTACACTTTTCACTTTTTTTTAAACTTAAAAATGTTATTTTATTTATTTAATTATATCAAGCAGTCATTGTGAATTAATCTCACTGTTACTGCTTGATAAATTAATAAATTTTTGGTTATTATCAGGCTGCTTCAAACTTCAGAACAGCCAATAATAAGTTAGTGACACTGATCCTGCAGCAGTTCAGGATTCAGCTGTTACTAAGGGTTTTCTGATTGTTGCAACAACGATCAGCAAACTGAAACATTCTTCTTCCAGGAATAGATACATTATAGGAATAGACACATGATGTATCTATTCATGAAAGAAAAAAAAAAGCCAGTATAGCTTGAGAGAGATATCTCTCTCGATCTATACGAGCTGTCAGAATGGCCCAAAAGCCGGCATCTGTGTCCCTCTGCTGTGACTCTCAGACACCCGATATTAAGGTATCGGGTGTCTGAAAAAGGTTAACCCTTTCATTAATGAATGCCTCTGTAGTAAGGGCATCCATTAATGAATGTTAAAAGCTGATTCTCAGCGATTAACAGCCCTCTAAAGCAGCAAATAACTTGTCACTTACAGTGTACGTGACAAGTCATTTGGTCCCTTTGTGGCTGGACGTACAGTGTACGTCTCCCGTCACGAAGGGGTTAAATGCGGGGTCTGATTTGCAAAGACTGAAACAAAGAAAGCTCTAAAAATTATCCTCACTTGTCTTTCCACTTCCTATATGAGTAATGGATGTGTTTTGTTTTTTTACTGAATTAGATCTAATGTCCTGTATATAGTTCTTTACCAGTGATATAAAGTCACATTTACATAGATGAAACCTGATTGGTTGTTCAGGGCAACTGTTTCATATTTTCTCTAGTTTTCGTAAATGACTCCATTATAGCACAAAGGCAAGGGAACTTCCTGGAAAATACTGTCTAGATACTGGTCAGGTTATTTCAGATTGTGGGCAGTTAGGGCTCATTCACACTGTGTGCAGTGACATGTGTTAGTGTATTGTCTATTCAGATCAATGCAGGCATATACAGTAGATAGAAACAGTTGCTTTCTATGTGCCGTTCCACCACAATGTAGGTGATGTGCACTGCAGGAACACAACACATCACACAGCACCGCATGTCACTGCTTCGTAACATGCTGCAGAGACATGAATGAAGTATCACATTGTGACACTTCAATAAAGTTAAAGTGACACAAAACTCAGGATTTAAATCATAAGAATCCATTCAAGTACCCTAACTATTACCAAAAATATAATGTATCTTCCACGGGCTTAACTAGAAATCACAGGGCCCCATAGCAAAATTTTGGGATTTCTAGTTATGCCCACCTGATAACCCAAACAGCCCACCTGAGAGTGACCCTGCAGAGCCCACCATAGATTCTCTATGGTGGGCTCTGCAGGGTCTCAGATGGGCTGGTCAAACCCTCTTACCTGTCAGCCCCTATCCACTGTCTGCCTCCTCCACGGTCGCTGTTGGGCTCCGCCTCCTCCGTCACCGGGCCCCGCCTCCATCACTGCCGACGCCGGGTCCAGCCTCCTCCTCTGCAGCTGCTGGCTGTCAGTGACTCAGCAGCGGCTGTGAGGAGGAACGCGGCACTGCACAGATGACAGGTTGTCAGTGATCTGAACAGTGGCGGGTTCCTCCTCACAGCCACCAGTGATAGCCAGCAGCCTGAGATGCCATAGTGATGTCCTGGCCGGGCCCCTATGTGCCTCGGGCGCCATAGCAGCCGCCTGGGTTGCTATGGCGATTGTTCCGCCACTGGTATCTTGTGTATCACTCGGCTGTAGATCCTCAGATCATCTCTGAATTGGTGCTGACACTGTCTTTCCTTCTGGAGGGTGGCTACTTCTGTTTTCCTTGGTCCCTGTGTGTGTTATAAAGTAGCTACCGCTCTAAGCTCACTCCCGTGATGGACTACAATCTCACGTTTAGTTTACTAATTTGTATTGAGATTGTAGTCCATCACGGGACCATGGGGAACAAAAGTAGCCCCCCTCCAGAAGGAAGGACAGTGTCAGCACCAATTCAGAGATGATTTGGGGATCTACAGCCGAGTGATACACAAATAAGATACATTTTTGTTAATAGTTAATGTACTTGAATGCATTTTTAAGATTTAACTCCTGAGTTTAGTGTCACTTTAAAAAGGTAAACAGTCCCTTGGATTGTGACAATGCAAGGCAACACTCCTAACCACTGCTAAACAGCAGACACCAGTCCGCACACTAAAACAAATGGCAGGTTTTAGCTGGTGTGAATGAGCCCTTATCTGGCAGAGATATGCTGGATTATCATAATGACAGAATATGGAAACCTGGACTAAATGTGGTTACTATATAAAACAGTTCAGGTTTTCCTCATTTTTATATCAATCAATCCCTTCAAAGTCAGGCCGCACACTGATATTATCATTACAGGATCTTACTCATTTATGTTGTGGGCTTAATTACCATGAATGCAAAACCACATCAATAAATTCGACACAAGTGTAAGAACGCCATTTATTTTTAGTCCGTCCAGATTTGTTTTTCTTGTCTCACACACTTGTAGCACCTGTACGAAGTTTACATAAATATTACAGTAACTGTTATGAGAAATGCTGATGACACGGTTGAGCCAACACTTCTGACGCTGTAAGCTGGAAACCATTTGTCAGGACCGGAAATATTATCCTGTATAAGTAGCCGGATTGGCAATAACCTTCTGACCTTCTTAAGGGGCTGAAAACGCAAACAGAAAGAAACAGGAAGGCTTGATACTTTTCTTATGATTGGGATAAATAGATTCCTTTGTCTCATACTTGTAGACAACACCCGGAATCCAAGAGATGGTGTTAGCAGTGTGCGTGATTCATTACCTTGGACTGTAGCCTGTACGTCACCCAATCATCTGTTTACAAAGTAGACGTGGGCACTTTAGTTGGAGGAGGTTAATACAGTCTTAGGTGCTTGATTGGTCATCATTAATATAAACTTGTTAATTATGCCTACAGGTATTGAATAATCTCTTAGGATCCTCTTTTTCCTGTATTTCTTCTGTGCAATGCCCCTTCTCACACATGCACTGAAAGCCAAATTATTTTGAGGTTAAGTGTAACAAATCCTCTGGTGCTCCTCTAACTGCTGTTTCAGCAGTTTTCTATATGAACATTGCATTGTTTCTCAATGATGTTGTTGTGTCCAGGGAACGCAGTAGTGTCCATTTTCATGATCATTGGTTGAGCCTATTATATTACCTCCTTCAACATTTAGGGCATTTGATGATTGTAGTTAAAAGAGAAAAACCCAGTCTCATGGAAAAGCTGGACATTGTTATGAAAATAGGAGCTGCTGAAATCACTAAATCCAATCTGTGAATTATTTTACCTTTTGTTTTGCAAAGTGAGAGAAGTAAGTTTGCTGTTCAGGACCTGACACCCTGAAAACTTTTATGTCTGTGCTCACCTACTTAACTTACCCCTTCATTACATCATGTTAGGCACAACATAGCTCCCAGCTGTTCCTCATTCAGAGGGACTGTCTCTCTTTAGGAACTAAATCCCTCTGTCCCTATTTTCTCCTCAGTTGTCCCTCTTTCTGGCCTGATACTGTATCTATATCTCCATAAACATTTTATTATTAACTATCAAGAGTTTTATTGCCTTTATATAGCCTTTAACTTATTCCATTTGTTATTTTGAAAAGCCAAAATAAAGGAAATGTAGGGACTAAAAAAGAAATTTGGGGTTAAACCAATCATTGTTTGAGCAATAATCATCATGGTCCATGTTACTGGAGGCATGGCAGATGTGTGTCCTTTGCCTACATACTTCATACTGTAACGTGTTCCCTCTTTTCCTTTTTGCAAAGTTGGGAGGTAAGGTACAATAAGGAAGCATCTGTTGCGACATGGGGCCTACGCATTTGTTTAGACCTGCTGAGGTATGGCAGGGCACTAACAGGATCTCTTTTTTTCATCTTGCACTTAGGCATTATTGGTCATCCAGAAATTGTATTGTTTTTCAGCCAGTTTAGGTCCAAATACTGCTGTTCTTCTTTAATAATTACTCTTTTATACAGTAAGAAAGGGCAGGTTGAATAAAACAATGAAACTCAGTTTCCTAATTTTATCGTAAACTGTAATTGTTTAGTAAATGTAATTTATCATTGTAATACTTTGCAATTTCTTCTCACAGAGTGACAGAGTTGTCGCTAAAGGTTGACAAGCTTAAAGAAGAGAACAGTAAGCTAGAGAAGGAGAAACACAAACTGGTGAGTTAACTGGTAATTCAGTCTGTTGCTAAACCCCCTCAGTGGTTAAATTCAGCTGAATGTGACCCACAAGAAGAATAGAGTTTGTAAATCATGTAGAAATCTGTATTAATGTCAGTGGCATTTCTGTTTGTAGGTTTTGCTCTTAATTATTTGGTTTGTTTTATATAATCTGGAGAGTATTTACATTATGTGGTAGCATAATAACATTTATAGAATATGAACCTCAAATCATGGTTATGGGGAACATATAGTCCAAGGTACCTGGTGAAACATAAACCAAATAAACCGTTTAAGAGCGGGAATCCTCTGACTTACCCAAAGGGGTGTGATGTATGTGGAGACAAAGAAACACTAGATGAGGTGTGCTCTACCTTCCATTCATGAGACCAGTAATAGAAAGTGGTTTTTGCTGTTGTGTACCAAGGGGTACCTCAGCCATCTTAATACGTAAGCATATGCTATTGTGTGACACCTATCTGTAATAATATTAGTACCCTCAGATGTGCCCTGTGTTTCTCATTTTTGTCTGCACATAATATATTTCCATTGAGGGACACAGGATTATGTCCATGACATATGGGATATGCTGCTGCCTTTAGGAGGTTTGGACACTGGCAAATAAAAAATGTTAAGTCAGCCCCCACATAACCCCACCTCCAACAATCAGGCCCGGACACTACTGTCCTAGGAGGTCAGATGCCTTTTCCTCTGCTCTATTGTGGAAAACCCCTAATTCATTTTTTGTTTTCATTCTCTTCTCTTCAATCAATATATTTGTTATTTGTGGAATTTCTTTCTATCTGGTATCTCTAATTCGCTGCTTAAACTAGTCTTTGTATATCAGCTATGTGGATCGGCGTGTCCTTACACTAAAGATTGAGGGGGTATCCTGGAATGTGAACCTGCCAGTGGCACTTTCCCCACCTTAGTGTACTGTGGTAGTTAGCTGCAGAGCGCTTTCCAGTGAACTGCATGCTTGTGTTGTCTACTAGTGTGACGTGCCTTCTTTGACTTCCTTTTCCAACCTCTTTCAGCCTGGCAGACACACTGTACTGTTAGCGCTATCGCTTTGACAGTACTCTTGGAATCATCTGGTATCAACTCTGGTTCCACTGCCTGCCAATAGTGACTCTCTTTCATTTATTGATGTTACTGATTTACTCCATCCTAAGGTATCAACTGGATACCTAAGGTATCAGTGTTCATCCTATACAGGCTGTGATTCAAATTTGTGCATCAGTGTCAGAATGGATTTTGCTTACAAAAGAGACCATTCCATCTCCAGGATAGATATGCATACCCTGGGACATCTGGATAGAATGTATACAGCCCTGCTGAAGATCTACTACCGGCATCTAGGCTTGCCTCCCACATGGGCCTGATGTCTATTCAAATGCATAGAGCACTATGGCTCCATGCTTGGGAAACCGAGGATGCGCCTAAAGGAGAACTATGAGGTGAGTGATTTCCACTCATCCTCATAGTTAGAGCTGACCTGTGACAAAGAAGCTGTCACAGGTCGGCTCTATCGATTGGGAAGTGAGCAGAAACATGCACCGATCCCCTCACTTGCTGATCGTCTCCCTGCGGTTACTGTCAGTCACCGCTCCCCGCAGGGATTCCCCCCTACCCCTCTCCGATCCTCCAGTGCCAGCTGTCACTCATGCAGTATTGTCGGGAGCCATCCCGGCTACGGCACTCTCAGTATATTGCGGGCAATAGCCCGTAATATACTGAGCTTTGGGTTATGGGAGGAGGTTAGTATATGTCCTTCCATTACCCTAAAGAGAACTAAGGGGAAAAACACTTATCCCATAGTTCTCTTTTAAGTACCATTTCATTTATTCTCCTTTCAATAGTAAACACCTATTTGGCTTTATCATTGGCCAAGTTACTCCTGATATATCAGGTGCTCGGGGTATACCTCCTCCCCACCGCAGCAAACCATTAGATGATGTAGATTGGCCTCATTCTTCATCTACCTTTACAACAGTTCCTCGTAGATGTATGCAGTCCTTCTCTCATTCAACAAGCAGAACTCGAGGCCATAAATCTTCAGTCTTTTCCGCTTAGCCCGCTACATGAAGACTGTCCCCCTTCACGTGTTAGTGCTACCTATAAGTTGTGAAGCTCAGGCTTTCATTACTTACTCCTACTCCTTACTCCAAAAGACAGATACTCCTATCTGTCTTTTGTGCCTTCATTCCTGAGGTACCTTTTGTGTCCGGTTAGAAATGTACTATACCACCTACTCTCCTATTTTGCTGTGCAGTCTCTTCCTATATTTGGGTCTTATACTCCTTATTATGCTTCATTCTTTCATGCCTTTTCCTCTCTGTAGGAATTTCTGAACTCCCTACTCTTCAGGAATCAGTTTCCTTTAGCTTACTAATTTGCAAATTCTTTCCATGACACAAGACTATATAAAATCCCTTTTATATTCTTACTGCAAAAGTCAGTGTTGCATATCCTACAAGGTCCTGAAATGTGACCTTTCTTGAGTGCATCAAATCACATCCCATTGCCCTCTGTTTAAGTTTCTTTAGGTTATTATAGAAAATCTCTTTTCTTCAGGTACCAATGTTAATATTGGTATTTTATCCCTTCCCTCTCCTCAGGTATTTTTTTTTTCTTTTAAGACGTTTGAAATCCTTATCCTGAGGATGTATCTATATCACAAGTAAGCATGCTTTGCTAATTCTCCTGTACCTCCCTGTACAGTCAGTGGGAATGATTTACTGAAGGCAAATAGGCAGTTCACTTAGCAAGGAAATGTTTACTTTGCAAGAAAATTTTCCCTTTAATGAATCAGGTGAAGCTCTGCTGACCTCCATCATCCAATCATGCACAAGTAAAAATACTCTTTTCTTTTCCTTGCCCTTGATTGGGTCGTCTTTACAAAATTAATTTTCACCACATTCTCTAAGCTAAAGGTAAATTCCCAAAGTGCAAAGTGAGCAGCCTATTTGCCTTTAGTAAATCAACCTCAAAAGGTAGCATTTCTATTTTGCCATAGTCCCATGGCCTCGAGCTCTGCTTGTTGTTTGAGAGAAGGACTGCATACATCTATGAGGAGCTGTTGTAAACGTAGATGAAGAATGAGGCCAATCTACATCATCTAATGGTTTGCTGTGGTGGGGAGGTACAGGTCAGACAAGATCAGAGGCAACCTTAGCCCCTTAGGGAGGCAGGGGGTGCTGTTGGCGGGACACTGGCCAGAGCATCCTATTCAGCTCTTGGCAACCAGTAACATCACTGGTTGCCTGGACGTGGGCAGGATGCTTGCCAGAGCATCCCGCTCAGCTCCTAGCAACCAGTGATGTCACTGGTTGCCAGGAGCTGAGCAGGACACTGGCCATAGCATCCCAGGTTGCTAAGAGCCCCCAACTCTTAGCAGCCTGGGACGCTCTGGCCCAAAAGGGGGCAGCAGGCACACTGCAAACATTGTGCAGCAGAGCGGACATGCTGCTCTGCCTGCCGCCACAA